>NC_081532.1:22701704-23001704 GCF_030273125.1 Centropristis striata
GGTTCCTTTCCATCACTGTCTCCATTAAATGCAAATAATGGAAACACAAGGACGTTTTGACAATAAATATAAAAAAGATAAATAAGAATACAATAAAAAACATATGAAAGCTATATGTATAAAAAGATTAAATAATAATAATGATGATGATGATGATGATGAAAAAGAATTATCAGTAAAACCCCATACTAAAATATAGTTTAACATTTTTAAAACATATGCAAATTCTAACTTTATAACAATAATAATCATGCAAAAAAAGATGGGACTAAAATCTAGTTTAAAAATGTAAAAAAACATCAAAGATCTCACTTTATGAAAAAAATAGAATAAATATAAAACAATATAAATAAGAATACTTAAAAAGATTTCAAAGCTATATAAATATTAAATAAATATAATATAATAATCAAATAATAATAACCATGCAATATTATGGTCAAAATAGTTTAAAAATGTTAATAAAAATAATTCCAAAATTATTTTATTTTATTTTCAGTGACAAGAAGACAAAGTTTTTTTTATTACACCAACAGCAATTATCAGTTTTGGTTTGACTAGTTGACTGAAACGTTCCATATAAACTGATGACTAAAATGCCCAGACTTATAGAGAACAAAGATTTGATTAAAAGAAAAAGGATTAGATTGACTAAATATAATAAAACCTAACTGCAGTGAGTCAATATGATTGCTATCAAACAAACAGTAAGGAAAAAAATAGGCCAAACCACAAAGTACAAATAATATCGTTTTTTTTAACGAAGCACCTCATCAAAAAGTACCATTTCAGTCAGATTGCCTTAAAGCATCCAATCATAATTAAAGTGAATGTGTAGGTGTTTCCCACAGTGACATCAGTCCTTTCTTTATTTGCCCCCCTGACTTAGAGGGGTATTTACAAGGGGATATGGTGAAACAAGTGTTTATTTTCTCTACATTTAACTTAAGATGAAACTTAAGGAACAAAAACTTTGTCTAAATATCAAAACAAACAGTATTACTCCTTCTCACGGCTCATCAGACCTCCCAATGACCCAACATCCTTTTTGTCTTCCTTTTATCTCCTGCTTTATCACACTCCTCTGAGAATCATCTCCTAGTTCACACCTCTATTGTAACGTGGGTCCAAGGTCTGTAATCCTGGTCCCTGTGGCCCCCTGCCAGCCCCTTCATACCTCAGTGTGGCCCCCACCCCACACCTGAAAGAAGATAAGTTCTCCTCCCTCCTCCACTTCAGTCCTCACTTCTTCTCACTCTTCACCCCCCCTCCGTGTAGGTCATGAGGTCCAGGATAAGGTTACTGTACCGGGGTCGCTGACCGGCAGGAAGAGGTAAGTTATTGGGTCATGAGAAGGAGAGACACCACCCCCCGCCCGGGTGATGTCATGGCGAGGCGCCTCAGGGACGAGATGCAGACTGGTGATGTCATAGTGTGCTTGCAAATGTGATGCATGGCTGTTGGAGGAAGTGACTGTATGAGTGTGTTTTAAAATCAGGCAGATGATGGCAAAGTCAGAGTGGTGAGATAGTGTCACCCATTCATTGATGCAACGAGGCTGTACTTTGTGCAATTCATAAAAACATGATGCAAATGAATGAAAACTGACATTGACCAGCGATTGTATATGTTTTTTCTTACTGTCATAAGCAGACGTCACACCAGATGAAAAAAGGTAAGGGTATACACGACCATTGGTTTTTTGTTCAAGACAAGAGATATTGTGCTATCTTGCTTACATAACGTATTTTTTTCAGACGAGTGGAAAGAAAACATCCAAATTTTATATTGTATTTGAAAATTATAAGAAGACAGATTTCCAATGTGTTTTCCTTCACTGTAGCTCTCTCCTTCTTTCACAGACAGGCATGAGACAGGGCAGTGTGTTCTCACAATATGCGATCACACACACACACACACGAAAATGTGAATTATGACTAAAATGGGGGCTCATTCTGACTGGGACCCTGTGAGAGCTGTGTCAGTCTGAGTCCAGCGCTGCATAACTTTACCTGTGATTTCGCATTTAGACCTGACTTTTTCTCCGGTGTGTGTTTTCTCTGTGCTTCCAATTTACAAACCAGGGAGAGACCTTTACACAATACACTCATTTAGATGTTCTTTTCACTGCTCTTTCTTTCTAGTTTGCCTTCTTTTACAGCTTCAGAAAAATATATTGGGGGTGAATGGGGGTGCGGTGGGAATTGCCATTTGGCCAAACAAATCCATGCAGCCATAGTGTTGGCTAATGCCTCTTGCCAGTGTAACCTTAAATAACACAGAAACGCAATCTTTCCGTCCATATTATGCTTAACTGTCAGTTAATGAAGTTTTGTTTTTACTGTTTTCAATGGATCAAACTGATGCGGAAGAAAGGGCTTAAATCTCCACCCAGCATGCTAATCGTGAGATAGCACATTACACAGTATGCTACACTAAAAGTACATTAACATGAACCCAATTAGCTGATGTACTATATTGCATGTAAGTATCTCACATGTGCCCTAGACACACATACACACACGCACGCGCACACATGCATGCACGCACGCACACACACACACACACACACACACGACTGAGATTTCTGTGATTAAATTGCAGGAATCCCAATTTTCCTCTATAAAAACACTCAACTCTAATATGAGAAACAAACATTTTGAACCTGGTTTAATCCAAAGCAAAATACACAATAGTATATATCTAATAAGAAAATGCCTCATTTGCATATTTAACCTTCTGGTGTTTTCTCCAAAATGACAAAGTTTTTTAAACCAAATAACAGCATGAATTTTTCTATTTGTTCCAAAGGCCTTGGTGTATTGATGTAATATTCTGGAGGTGTTATGACCATTTTTATCCATTTTCAAATAAAAAAAAAAGCCTAATTCTGCAGCAAATGTGTGTAACAAAGGGTATCAAGCAACAAATAATTTGCTGCAACAAATTATGGAACATAGTTGAACATAAAAGTGGACTTCATAAAGCCATATGTTAATGTTCTGAACCATTATACAACTTAATAGTTTTACTTAATTGATGAATTAAGTCGGTCTTGTACACCACTTTTATGTGGCATTTATTGTTGACCTGGTATTCCCTAAAAATCCACTGCCCACAACCCCCAATTCTCAATAAAAGGGGGCAGAGTGATAAGCGTTTAAACATAACAAAACTTCTGATACAAAAAAATGATTTGTCTTAATGTCAGTAATCAGCTGGGAAAGTTTCATGTTAATGTCTCTTCACATAAGGCCCCTCCCCTGGTCAAGGTGACCGTGAGCAAGCCTACTGTAACTCTAGGATGGTGACGAATGGCTCTCTGTCAACCGCAAAGACGTTCCACTTCAGACAGTTACAGTCCATGTTTTTGTTTGTTTGTTTGTTTGGACGGTGGCGGGCTGGGCAGAGTGCCACCTGTGACCTTGTAAAAGAGAAGTGATGAAATATTAATGTGAGGAATTCTATCTGTTGTTGCTGGTTTTTTTTCTTGTCTTTTGCTTTTCAGAATCTCCAAAGTTCATAAACGATGACCAGTGGTGGAATGTAACTAAGTACATTTATGTAACTTACTTATATACTTCTATTTCACTACATTTTAGAGGCATCATTGTACTACTTACTCCACTCCATTTACTTTTGTTAATATAGGCCCTAATTTGGCAAAATAAATGATTACTTACATCAGTGACTAATACTTATCAGGGCAAGATATAACATAAAAACATGATACATTTAAAATGATTACTTATGCTTATAAATTAAACCACATAAAATATTTGTAGTAGTAAAAAATTACCCCCAAAATAATTAAAAGATTAAGATTAAAAGATTATGATCCACTTATTAGTCCCACAATGAGAAAATTCAAACTCTGCACAAGTACTTTTACTTTTGATACTTTAAGTACATTTTCTGATAATTTTATACTTTTACTAAAGTAAGTTCTGTAAATATAGGACTTTTATGTTTAGTGGAGTAATTCTGCAGTGTGGTATTAGTACTTTTACTTAAGTGAGGGATCTGAATACTTCTTCCACCTTCATATTTTTTAAGAAGAATTGTATGAAGACATAAAGAAAAGTTCTGGGTTACTGAAAAGCTGCATTAACATGATTTATAACCATAATGTGAAATATTTTAGCTGTATGCCGATCGGGTTTTACATCGAGGCTGTAAAGCGATCGGTGAGCTTAACACTTCGATCAGTCATGGTTCTGCGAGGTGAACACAGAGTCACACACACTCACTGACACTGTCCTGTACACTTACAGCATTAGCCGTGGTGTGTGGCGGCTGTATGCCTGTGTGTTATTCACCAAAGGAGAAAGTGTCGACCCCTGCGTCCCCCCACGCCTCTCTCTGACTGAGCAGATCAGAAATAGCTGTGTAATGTGAGGGGCAGCTGTGATTTTGTGTGTGTTTACAGGCTCAAACATGCAAAGACAGCATAAACAGGTGCTTCGAACACGCACACGCGCGCGCACACACACACACACACACAAACAACCTCTGATATCCTACATTCCAGCACAAGGCCGAGCCCGCTCCTCCTTTTCCTCACACCCTCCATCTGAAACTCTTAGACTCCCAAACACTTTGATTGAGAGATCCACTTACACTAACAGGCCCTCAGTGAAACATTAGTGGGAGGTAACGCTCTGTCAGATAGTTATGGATTGTGCTGTATGGAGGATGAGGTCACCGAGCAAATACATAGCTGCTCTGCCTCACTGTCACTTTTCTAATTGGACCGACAGGCTGGGTCATATCGCTCCGGAGTTAAGATCATAATCTCCTCAACGGGATTGATGCCGACAATGTTTTATACCCAGAGGACGTAAATATTGACACACGTATCCAGATGTATGCGGCATGATGTGTAACATGATCTCTCTGTCATAGATGGCAGGTGATTCGCTGACCTTGGTGACGACAAGTTCATGCACAGGTCGCAGGGTGAGGGATGCAGCTGCATGTGAGGGGTGGCTGTGTTGGAGCTGCAACATCACTACCAGTTGTCTGCCTGGTAGTCCCCACCCCGCCCCTCAACCATTATGATGAAATCACAGGCAGCTGTTGTTTGGCATGGCCAGACAGGCAACTGAAATCACCAGGGAAGCACCAAAATGGATGCCGACCACATTGCTCAACCACGGTCCTCCGCGGCGGGTGGTGGGACAAACAGAGCGTTGTCGTGCGGGTGCAGGCTCCATTAGGGGACATCAAATATTCATCCGCCATACGGCACAGAGCCCTCGGCTTTATCCTCACAGCACCATGCAACAAACCACCAAGAAAACTGCTCCTGAAAACAACAACAACGCACTGAAGAGCCCGCAGTGCAGAGCTAAGAATCTGCTTTAATTATCTCTGACCTCACACCAGGAGAGTTATTTAATGATGCATGCTGACAGAGCAACAAAAATCACTTAATACACCAAGCATCACTAACTTAAGGGTCCAAAATTGGGGAAAAAAAAAAGAAGAAGAGTTTTCCGTGTCATTTATTTTTTACTATAAAGTAGTACCTGTCCAGCTGCAGTGATCCTCCTAAAAAAGAGAGAGGCCTGAAAAGACAGGTGCTAAAAAGGAGCATTTCAGACTTGAATACAGGTATATTCAGACTGACAGTATAAAAAATGAGGTGTTTTTTTTTAACACCAAAGCATGTAAACATGTTCTCTTCAGATGAATATAAAAATGACTATTATATGTTCCCTTTCAGGGCAGTTGAACACTAAGTTAATGAACCTTAATGAACCCCAAGCTGTTTAAGGGCACTATTTGCTCTATTTACATTTTACTCACTGTGGGCTTGTATTTCACTACGATATATAAGTCCTGCAGCTCTATAGAATCAGCACAATCATGTCTAGAAGTGTAAACAACTGAATGTCTTTTGTGTAGAATAATACAGTGAAATGACATAAATCATAAAGAATTAAAAAACCCAAGTTTAATTTCTCTGATAATTTTTTTTGTATTGGAATAAATTTGAATGTATATATTAAAAAAATCTTCAAGTGCCGTCAAGTGTCACAAGTACTGGAAAAAAGTTGGGTCTCCACATGCTATACATATTAAACTATTTTTACAACCTCTCCTGTCCACTCCTTTCAGCTCTGTGTAAACTGATTTTCAGTGAATATTTTGCACGTGGCTGTTCGTCTCAGCAGAATCAATCATGGCTTCACAGTGTCACTGAGGAGCAGAATTGAATGTTTTTAACAGGATCTAGTTTATTTTTGGTGACAATTTAAATGAGACATGTAGAATAAAGTGATTTTGACAGGAAAATCAGAAGCTTTAAGCTTTAAGTTTAAAAGGTTTTTACAGTTTCTTTCTACAATAAGCGGTGAATTTTTCATGATCTTTGAAATAAAACATATGTTTCATATGCCGGGGGATGTTGGGGTTCAGAGGTTAATGGACGGAGAAGTTTGCTTTCTCACTTGCCCACATTATGCAACATTAAAAACCAGCTAATGGCCACACAGGCATTAATGAGGATGACATCACCAGACTGACCACATGGGTCAATACGTTGAGTTAACTCCAAACCGTCAATAAAAACTCCATCAATGAATCCAAGCAGGCCCGTCCAGACTGCTATCGGGTCTTAAATGTGTTTAGTGCTGCTGGTGGGGCGGTAATTGCCTTAGCAGGCTAGCAGGCTGGCTGTAACGACATTATCAACCTGTTAACAACCACAGAGCAGATCGAGTTGGTCCTCGGAAGCCTCTGTCATCTGTCAATTTATGGTCAGTTGCAGTGTTGTTTATCTACACTTCCATTTGTTCAGGTCTCTCATGTTTTAAACCAGAGATAATTAAGAAAATAATGTAATATTTAATACTGTGTTAAATGGTATCAGGACCATACTGGGAAAATAAACACTCAGTTTCACCAGGGGGCAGCATCTACGCATTTTTCAGACATCAACTATATATTGAGTGACTCAGCCCATCCCTGGTCAGAGGTTCTTTACCTGTTATTTAACAACACAAACAAGCCACTGTTTGCTTTGGAAAAACACACGTGAAGCCTGTTACTTCATATCAGCATAAAAATGCAAACTGGGTTTTACCACCGCCTATTTTCCCTTGCTGGACAGGGTTACTTATTTGTTTATTGGATTTGCATTTGTTTGAAACACATGCTCATGCTTTCACTGTAATTATGTAAAAGGATGTTCCATTATGCTTGAGGTGACCAACCAACAGTTTGTCCCAGCACATCATTGAGACTAGATCACAATTAATGAACCATATATTGATTGAAATGTTCAGACATCGTCTTGTATTACTGGCTGACCTTAAACACGGCCCAAAACATTTATTATTGTACTCACTGATGCCAAGCAGTGAGGATGATTTTGTGATTATTATATCATTATTATTTATTATCTATTCAATACTTTAAAAAACTCTTTAAAGTCTTTTAAAACTCCAATAATGAACTGAAGTTTCAGAGTTGGTGTGTAAACATGATGACACAAAACGTAAGGTGTTTTATATTTATTTATTTATTTATTCCATTTATTAATTAATATCTAATTATTTTTCTCATATTGTAACACTGTCACATTGGAAAACATTTTTAAAAAAAGGAAAAAAAGTATTTTTATATTAAAATGTTCAACCATTTTAGACAAAAAATACAGAGGTTTAAAGACCTTCAGAGTGTACAACCATGCAGGAAGCTAAATGCTAGGTTTAATTATATACTATGCTAATATTTGCTAATTGACAATAAACACAGGCATTTCCAGTGCAGCTGAGGCTGATTGGAACATCATTTTTTTCATTGTTTGGTTTCGATGGTGGTGGTGGTGGTGGTGGTGGTGTGTGTGTCTGTGTGTGCTTGGGGAGAGGAAATAAACAGGTGTTTGAAAGTGAAAAACAAGTCACTCCCTCCCCCTGGGTCCAGAACCTCTGCATCACTCTGAATCCCACTCTCTCCTTCAAATCACACATTAGGAACATCACCAAAACGTCCTTCTTCCACCTATGTAACATTACATGTCTTTTTCCCAACATCTCCTCCTCCACTGCAGAAACACAAATTCCTCTAACAGCTCACTGGCTCCCATTCAGTACCAAATCCACTTCAAGATCTTGCTCATCACATACAAAGCCCTCAATAAGGCTGTGTCCACTACCGGGCAATACCCGGAATGAGGCCGGTCTCACTTGCCGAAACAACCCTAACTTAAATACGAGCAGTCCAGAGCAGGCATTTGACAGGACTTTTTTCATCCCTGTGTGAATACAGGTATATTCAGACTGACAGTATAAAAAATGAGGTGTTTTTTTAACACCAAAGCATGTAAACATGTTCTCTTCAGATGAATATAAAAATGAGTATTATATGTTCCCTTTCAGGGCAGTTGACCACTAAGGTAATGACTCCCTGAACCCCAAGCTGTTTAAGGGCACTATTTGCTCTATTTAATCAGCACAATCATGCCTAGAAGTGTTAACAACTGAATGTATTTTGTGTAGAATAATACAGTGAAATGACATAAATCATAAAGAATTAAAAAACCCAAGTTTAATTTCTCTGATCATTTTTTTTGTATTGGAATAAATTTTAATGTATATATTAAAAAAATCTTCAAGTGCCGTCAAGTGTCACAAGTACTGGACAGGCATTTGACAGGACTTTTTTCATCCCTGTGGAAGAGCAGGGCCTTTTTTCTCCCCTGAAACAGCCTGGTTACTGATTGGATAGATCGCTAAGCAGGATGTGACGTAGTACTCTACACAACAACAACACACGCCATTTGTAAAAGCCGGTGAAGCAGTGTTGCCAACTTAGGACTTTGTTGCTAAATTTAGCTACTTTTAAGACCCCCTTAGCGACTATTTTTCAAGAAAGCGACTGGAGACAAATCCAGCGACTCCTTCTGACTCTTCTTAACGAGCCCAAGGTTAGCGGCAGTTTGTGCTGCTGCTGCAGGAGGTGTTCACTTAGCGATCTCTGTTTGTTTACAACAAGCACCGGACACTCTGTGCATAGTTAGTGATGTCGTTAATTCACAATCACTGTGTTCATGATCAGCAGAGACTCTGTGCATAATTAGCCATGCTGCTTTCAGCATGGCTAACGTTGTGCACAGTTAGCGACGGCGAAAAACCATACGTCACCTCCTGACTCTCTAAATCTCTCTGGGGGCAAACTTGTAATGGAGACACGCAGAGTGAGTGGACTTTTGAGAGGGTGTGCTTGAGACTTTCCCGGTGGCCACTTTTCCCCCTAGTCGAAACACGGCTAACGCCTCACAGACCTCCCCAAACGTCACTCTCCCGCTCGCCACCTCGGATCATCAGATGCCAACCTTCTGACCCCCATCACCAGGACCAAGCACCTCACTGTGGGGGACAGAGTCTTTGCCCCTGCTGCGCCAAACCTCTGGAACTCCCTCCCTCCAAACATTCACAACTCAGACTTACTCCACTCGTTTAAAAATCAACTCAAAACCTTTTCAAGAAAGCCTATAATACCTGCCTCCCACTGCCTCTCTTGACTTGAACCATCATAAACTAAAAAAGTTCTGTTTTCTGTACTTTATATTTGTTTGTGCATTTCGTGTCTCTGAGTATTTTGAAAAGTGCTATATAAATCCTATAAATTATAAAACAGAAGGTGGAAGAAGTTAGATGGTGCAGTCTCTGCAGTAGGCTTCATTAATCATTTGAATAATCTGTTTGTACTTCCAACCTCTCCTGTCCTCTCCTCTCTGCTCTGTGTAACCAGATTTTCAGTGAATATTTGTCATGTGATCGTTCGTCTGTGCAGAATCAATCATGGCTTCACAGTGTCGCTGAGGAGCAGAATTTAATGTTTTAACAGGATCTAGTTTATTTTTGGCGACAATTTAAATGAAACATGTAGAATAAAGTGATTTTGACAGGAAAATCACAAGCTTTAAGCTTCGTTTAAAAGGTTTTTACAGTTTCTTTCTACAATAAGCGGTGAATTTTTCATGATCTTTGAAATAAAACATATGTTTCATATGCCGGGGGATGTTGGGGTATCTAGTTCATTTTTGGCGACGATTTAAATGAGACATGTAGAATAAAGTGATTTTGACAGAGATATCACAGTTTAAAGCTTCGTTTTGTTTAATTTTTGTAACAGAGACTGTCAGAAAGTTCAAATGTCGACAATAATGCCAGTTTTTACAGTTTCTTTCCACAATAAACTGTATATTTGATGCTCTGTGCAGCCAGCCCTCCAGGGTTCTGGTGTCTGACTCTGCATGGGAGAGGCAATTCAAGATTTTGTATAGGCTTTTTATCACTCCTGTAGACAGACACAGATTTAATCCTAACCTGTCAGAGCTCTGTAATAAATGTCAATCTGATGTTGGTTCATTTATTCATTGTTTATGGAGCTGTTCTCATATCCAACCGTTTTGGAGTATAATTGTTCAACAGTTGAATCTGATATTCAAGCGCCATCTACAACTGAGTGCAAGGACTTGTCTGTTAGGACTAGAGGATGAACTGCCTGTTGATTTTCGCCACAGAGACCTTTTACACATTCTACTGCACTGTGCCCGGAAATGTATCCTGGCCTTATGTATCACTGACAAAACCCCCACTCTTAAACAGTGGAAACAAACTGTGACTGGTATCATTCCGTTTGAGGCTTTCTCTACAGCATTGAAGGACAAACCCTTTGTATTCTACCGGACCTGGGATCCTTTTCTTGACTACCTAGGTGCCACCACATCTCGTAGGATGAGGTCAGGACTTGTGGACCTGGCCTGGGATAAAGATGCAGAGTTATAGAGTGATAAGCTATCAAACTTGAGTATATATTATATTGTCTTCTTTGGTCTCCCTGATTGCCCCTATTTTTATTTTTATTTATTTATATAATTTATTTATTATTTTCTTCTTTTTTTTTCACTTGTACTATGCCAGGCTTAAATATCTGTATTTTTGTGCACTATTATTAGTGATATGTTTTCTGTTCTCTCTGTCGCTTCTGCTTTGCAAGAAAAAGTTTAATAAAAACATGTTTGGAAAAAAAAAACTGTATATTTGTAACTGTATATTTATTTATTTTGAAGAAAATGTGTTTCAATCCCGGAATGGTGGGGCTCAGACCATTCGTCACAGCAGAATCAATCATGGCTTCACAGAGTCACTGAGGAGCAGAATTGAATGCTTTTTAACAGGATCTACTTATTCGAAACGGTTAATTTTTGGTGACGTTTTTGGTGTATCCTACAAGAGACATGTAGAATAAAGTGATTTAGACATCATTTTAAGCTTTGTTTTCATTGTTCTTTGAGTATTTTAAAAAGGTTTATCAATTATAAAACCGAAGGTGGAAGAAGTTAGATTGTGTACAGTGTTTCTGCAGGAGGCCTCATTAATCATTTGAATTATTTGTTTTGAACGCTGCTTTGTGACTGACAGACTGACTTTACCATCCGTAGAGTTGCACAGCACGGCTAAAAATGAAACAAGCTCTTTAATATTTCACTAAACATTGTATTATTATAATCCAGTCTTCCATGTGAAAACAGCAACAACATACTTTTAGGAAGCAAAAACAAATTGAAACTACAAGAAAATACTACTGTAGAATATTTGGTACACTTATGCTAAGAACTAATAGGTTCAGTTTTTTATCCGGATGATGGTTCAAACAACTAAACTTCACTCCACTCCATCAGTAAATGTGGCAGTCTGCCAGCTGTTTACTGAGAAAATGGACACAGTATGTGCTGTGAGAGATGGTCTTGTTTAATTTGCATGGCAAATCAAGCAGGAAGAAGCACCAGTGGTTTATCTTTCAGTAACATGCAATGACTAGCAGGTTGTTGCGGGTCACTTCGGAGGGTGGCACAAGGAGAAAACCTCTCTCAGGTAATGGAAGCAGCTGCACAGTTAGCTGGCACCAAAAAATAGATAAATTTATCTCACACTGCACACTGCCCTCACACAGGATGCTACGACTGGATGTAAAGTGTCGATGGATGATTGCAGCAGTTCTGCTCTGCGGGATATTTGTCAAAAACAGCTCATGTGAGTAGGTTTAACAAAACAAATCTCTTCATACGATTAACCATTTGTGCTAACATGTAAATCATCAATATTTCTCATTCTGTATTTAATGTACAGCAACAGATATCAACTGCACACAACGAAATGTACTGTTTGTCACTGCCGAAACAGTACACACTGCAAAGTTTCCATCAGGTAAGCTTGACAACACTGAAGATAACTAAAAGTTTACACAGTTCATAGTTATCAGTGTTTTTATGTTATATTTCAGTGGCTGTCTATTCTGAGATCAACGGAACTAAACTGTGTTTCAATGTTCAAGAAAACATGGCAGGTACAGTTATCTAATAATTAGTCAGATTTCCACCCACTGCAAATAACCACACAATGACTCACTTGATGTATTGTGGTTTGCATTTTTAGGCTGTTGTGATGGAGGAGATTTCAACTGCAACTTAATAAATGGTTCCTTCCTGATTCTGAATAAGAAGATTATTTCCAAGCATGATGTCGTACTGATGACTTCACCAAATCAGAGGTTCAAGTGTATGCCATCGGATCTCTACAACACAAGTTCAGGTATTGCTTGACAACTTCCTTGCCATTTGGATTCTTAAAAAAGACACAGGTAGGTTTGGACTTAATCCAAACACATCTCTACTTTGCATAGTATAATCAAGAGATACTAATGGAAAATGAATATGTAGTGACTGGCATTGTTGCACAGAAAGTGGCTTTATCACAAAAGTGGTGAGAGATTGCCCCCTATTGGTCAAAAAAGTATTTACTGAAACAAGTCACAGTGAGTGTTTCAACTTGTAACCAACCATTTCTCCTGTTGCAGGTTTCATTTCCAACATTGACAAATGCTTGAAATTAGGTAAAATCAAAAATGTGATCCACAGCTCTTACTTTCATATCAGCAGCACTGTGAACAAGGCACATGTGTAATGATGTTTTAATATGTTTAAGGGGGCCAAAGTGTCAGATTGAACCAAAGCAGCCTCTGTGAAAACTCAAACTATGATGAACACGCTTGCAAAGGTATCGTCATTACATTTCTACATTGTATTATTTAACCCTCTAAACCCCACCAACTGTACGTTTTCTTATCATCTGAGTTTGAACTTTCCAACAGTCCTTGAATAGATCATAGGTTACGAAAGTTTCAGTTAGAAAAAGTAACCTAAACAAAGCCAGTCCAAATCACTTTATTCTATGTGTCACTCAAAATCTCCATAAATAAAGCTTTTGTAATAACTAGATCCTGTTAAAAACATTAAATTCTGCTCCTCAGCAACACTGTGAGGCCATGATTGATTCTGCTGAGACGAACGGTCATGTGACAAATATTCACTGAAAATCTGTTTACACAGAGGAGAGGAGAGGAGAGGAGAGGAGAGGAGAGGAGAGGAGAGGAGAGGAGAGGAGAGGAGAAGTCGTAAAAATGCAAATAGTTTATTGTGTATAGCATGTGGGGTTGTTAATGTTGCATAATGTGGGCTAGTGAGAAAGTAAACTTCTACCTACATAAACCCTCTGAGCCGTTCCGGGATTTAACCATATGTTTTCTTTCAAATAAATAAACAAATATAAAGTTACAAATACACAGTTTGTTGTAGAAAGAAACTGTAAAAACAGGCATTATCATCGACATTTGAACTTTTTGGACAGTCACAAAAATGAACCAAAATGAAGCTTAAAATAGTGATTGTTTCTGTCAAAATCCCTTTATTCCACATAATACATATATATAAAGAGTCATATATTTTATATATTGCAGTGAAAAACAAGGCCACAGTGAGTTAAATAAAGAGCAAAAAGCGCCCTGGAACAGCTTGTTTTTTGGGGCTCAGAGGGTTAAAACATATCTAAGAATTTTTTTTTACTCAATCGAAAGAGCATGGTAGTGAAAACCAAATGTTTATGTTTGTGTGTGTGATGTGTACATGTTTTTTTTAATATGCAGGTTATGCAGAAACAGACTACATTTTCAACATCACTAATAAAAAGATAGCCAACTGTGTGTCATGTAAGCCATCTAACAGCAGTAATGACACCGGGTCATCTGGGACCAGCCCAGACACTACCATTACTCTCCCCGCACCTGACAGCAGTAATGGCGCCGGGATAAGCCTAGAAAGCGCATTGTGAGTATCTTGAATTTGTGAGTCCACTGCTCCATTTTGGTGTGAGTGGAGTTGTGATGATGTCTGTACTTTGTTGAAAAAGAAGTATAAATGGGACTTTGTTGGTAATATGTCATGCTGCATATCCAGGTATCATTTTATGGCCTCTGGTGTTGATTTACTGATTATTGGTAACGCTTTATATTAAGGTCCTTGTAATAACCATTAATTAACAAGTAATAAGGCCCTTGTAAGTCCGTACAAGATGCTTATTAACATTATTGTGTGTTTATAAGCTTATATAAGTGTTAATAATGGCATTACAAACACCCATGACCCTCCCATTATGTCTTTGCCATGCCTTTATTAATCTTATTTTGTTTGCTTATTGATATTAAAATATACTTTATTGCTCATCTATTATAAGTTAACTATACGTTAACTATGCTTTTTGCAACTACCAGATCTAAAGCGAGAACAATGCCGTATTACTTGTTATTTAATGGTTATTAAGGACCTTATCATAAAGCCCCCCCCCCCCCAAAAAAAAAAAAGAAAACCGCTCAATGAACATTAAAACTGTAAATACTTACATCTGTTGTTCTTGTTCAATGGCAAAAAAAAGAAGACAAAGAATTGCTACAATATGTGTGCCTCCGCAACATGTGTAAATATTGACAAAGGGATAATAGTGAAGACAACCTGAAAATGATATTCTTCGGAAAGATTTTGAGTTTTTGTATTATATTTGATTATATTCCTTGGAATATAACAAATGCGCAGATACAAAAAATCAAAAAGTTCAGAAAAGTTCCATATGTAGTTAGTTAGAAGTGCACCATTAAAGGTCAAATTCATTTTTACAACGATATATATGATATGATACTCTGTGTAGGTTACCTTTTTTTATAATTGATCTATACATGAAATATAGAAAATTTGTATTGATAAAGGGTGAAAGTGAAAAAAAGAAGTGACAGTACATAGAAAGCTATCATTGCTGCAATGCTATCATGCATTTTTTTTTCAACACTAAGGACATTTAAGGATTTAAGAAAAATAATAATTTCAAATTGACACGATGGTCAAATTTTGGGGGTCTGGCTCATGGACTAATTGGATTTGTGTTTTTTTTCATTACAGAAATATCATGAACAATATCTCCTCTGTGCTGGAACTGATGAAAAATTCCAGCACAGCAACCATCTTAATGGGCAATATCAAAGGAATGATCACTAAACTCCCCTTGAAAAATCAAGAAGATATCAGCTATGACATGACAACAAGTATCGAAATGAATGTATGTTGTTAGCCACGATACGAGTGAAGTCAAACACAAATATAATGGAGTTAACCCTCTTGAACCCAACAAGCCGATTAAGGCTGTTTTTTAAATCATAATAAATGAAAAAAATGCGAACAAGTTGAATTACTCTGATTTTGGAGTGGAATAAAATGGAATTTATACATTCAATTATTTTCTATGTGTCCACAAGTGTTATGAATATTAGAAAAAGAAAAAACACATTATGGCTGCCATCAGGCTGTCTAATTCTTCAAGAGCTAACAGACCAACTGAATTTCCCCTTGGGGATTAAAGTACTTTTGAATTTTTTTTTTTGAATTTTTTTTTTTATTCCCAGGTTCAGAGGGTTAAATAGCTAGCTTTTCTGCTAATCTTTCTTATTTGTTATTTGTTTGTGGATTCTTAAGGATAAGAACGATTCAGTGAAGGGCTTCTCTCGACTGGTGAAAATCCCTGCAGAGGCCATGGCCATGGCTGTAAAGAAAAATAGTTCATTTGTTGCAGTTCTACTCTTTCCAGGAATGCAGCAGGTAAAGTTCACTTAATTATGCATACATTTGTTTTTGTTTTTTACAACTTCATTAACCATGTGCCTGTTATGACTCTATTTGATATTTCTAACAGGATGACCCCAACCATTCTTTTCTAAACAATGAGATTGTGGGAATTGAAATGGGAACAAAAATATCCAATCTCACACATACCATTGACATTCAATACAAAAATGTGGGCAAGGTAAAAGAGAGCAAAAAATATATACAGAGGTCAATAATAACTGGTTAAGGAAAGAATGAGTAAACTGATTTTTCTTTTTTTAAATTCAAATACAGAATGAAAAAATTGCCTCTTGTCGGTCATGGGATGGAGACGGTACTGTAATCGTTTGATACTTTAAAATGGTCTTTCTTATCATTCTACACCCTTTTACTGAGAGTTGGGAGTTGTGGGCAGTGGATGTTTATGGGGAGATAGCAGGTCAACAATGAATACCACATAGATGTGGAGTAATAAATGACTGAATTAATCAATTAAGTAAACCTAAGGCTTATAAGGGTTCAGAACATTGATGTTTGGCTTTCTGAAGTCCATTTCCAGCTCAACCATGTCCCATAAGTTGTTGCAGCAATTTTTGTGTTGACACCATTTGTTACACACATTTGGTGCTAAATAAGGCCATTTTTTAAAATTCAAAAACAGATAAAAATGGTCAAAAAACCTCCATAATATTATATCAATACATCAAGACCTTTGGAACAACACAGAAAACCCATGCTGTGATTTGGTTTCAAAAACTTCAGTCATTTTGAAGATTTCTGTATTTTCAGCGTTTAGATGACGAGCACTTCTAGTCTCTTAACTGCTGAGATAGACTTAAAATAGAGCCGGCTACAGCCTCTGAAAGAAAGGAAAAACGGCGGCAGGTTATTGGAATGCTAACAGAATAACAAATTACAAGTTTCTGTCACACCTCTCTCAGCAATTAACCCTAGGAGAACGAGCGGGACTGCTGGCAATCTCGGTTGGCATTATTTTTTTAAGGAGGCTGCAGCGAGCTGAGTTTTAAAGCTAGATTGACGATATCATATGTAAGGTTACATTTTGGCAAGGGGAAAACTGGCATGGCCATTTTCACAGGGTTTCTTGACTTCTCACCTCAAAATATCTGGATGAAAATGGGCTCTGTGGGTACTTACGAGTCTCCTCTTTACAGATATGCTCTCTTGATGTCACTGTATGAAATTAGCTCTTGTGACCTCTAGGATAATCCCAGCCTCTTGAAACTTTACAAGAGCAAATTAGAGATTTGAGACATTCAGAGGTTGTGTTGTCCTGGGTATATTGACAATAAGGGAGTGTCTAAGCAATTGAAAAAACAAGCTATTCCTGCAGAAATCTTGTTTTTGACACCAAATCACAGCAGTCATTGTTCTAGGGAATTCCTCAATGTCTTGGTGTTTTACTGTGTTACTATCATTTTTTGAGCATGAGAATGTCCATCATATACCTCCAAAATAATGTTTAAAGCCCTTGTAATCTCTAAACTTTTTAAATTTGAAAAGGTGTCCTGACATAGGATGCAGAGCTGCATCTCAACTGCAACTGATCTTCTGCCTTTGTAGGAAAAGAAGCGACCTGGATCACAGATGGCTGTGAGACAAAGGAGACCAATGACAGCATCACGTGCCAGTGTTCCCATCTGACATTTTTTGCAGTGCTCATGGTAAGGTGATTGTATTACAGGTTATTCCACTAATTCATAATTTCAATCACAATCTAACACACCTTTTCTCTGAATCAAGTCGCCTCCAACTGGAAACATTAGCGCTTCAGATTTAAACAATCTGACCTACATCACATCGATCGGCTGTGGCCTGTCCATGTTTTTCTTGATGGTGGGTCTCTTCATGCACTTTCTTATCAGGTGAGGAACCACAGGGTGAGCTTTTAATTTGAACGTTATTTCCTCATTTTTACATTTTACTCACTGTGGCTTTGTATTTCACTGCAATGTATAAAATCTATAAGTCCTGCAGCTCTATGGAATCAGCACAGTCATGGCTAGAAGTGTGACTAACACAGTTATAATGACATAAAATACATAAAATAAAAGAAAACATTTTTTAGAGTCCACTAGTGTCAGAAATATTGGGGGGGAAAGTGGTCTCCACATATTCTACATATTGAACTATGTCCATGTTTCCAGCCTCTCCTCTCCTGTCCTCTCCTCTCTGGTCTGTGTAAACAGATTTACAGTTAATATTTGTCATGTGACCATTCGTCTCAGCAGAATCAATCATGGTTTCACAGTGTCGCTGAGGAGCATCTAGTTATTCCAAACCATTTTTTTTAAATGAGGCAAGTAGAATAAAGTGACTAACTAGTGATTTTGACATTATATCACAATTTTAAGATTTCCAATGATCTGATCAAGGACTGTCCGAAAGTTTAAATCGCGATGATAATAACGTTCTCAGTTTCCTTCTATGATTTATGGTATTTTTGTCTTTTTCTGACACAAAACTAACTCCATCCACAGAAAACAAAAAGCAAGCCAAGCAACGAAGATCCTGATGAACCTCTTTGTTGCTATGTTGACCCTGAACTTGTCCTTCCTGGTGAATGAGAGCATTGCTAACCTGGGGGTTTTTGGCGCATGCGTGGCGGTGGCAGCAGTCATGCACTACACCATGTTGGCCACTATTACCTGGTTTTTCATGCAGGCTCTGCACCTGTACTTAGTTCTATTGAAGCGCCCGACTGACATCAAACATTACATGATGAAGATCTCCGTCGCAGGATGGGGTAAGAGAACCGAAGCCAGCATATTTGCGCAGAACAGTCTTAAATTCACAAAAGTGTAACAAAAACATGTACTTTTTCTCTTTAGTCACACCAGCCATAGTGGTGATCATTCTTGCAGCCTTGAGTCAATACAATTACCTGGCCATTAACGCCGATGATGGGAGTTCAGCAAAAATGTAAGCAAGTCTCACTTGTGTTTCTATCAACAAATTTCTCTGCACATTTTTAAGATTTCGCATGACAAAAGCTTGTTGGAAACAACAAAATTCAATAAAACTTTCAAAATGTGCATAAAAGTTTTTACGCTCGCTTGAGGTGGTTTTTCTCTGTTTCGGAAAAATAGTTATAGTTTTTCTCGATTGCTAAGACACATTTCTTGAAAGCTGCTCTCCTTTTCTTTAAACTGTGAACACAAAACCCAATTTTCAAGCTACATTCACAAAACCTCAGACTCTTCTTGCAAAACCAAACTTTCCCCTCAAAACAGTTCAATCTGTGCTCAGAACTGAACTATGTTGTCAAATCGTGCCCCGAGTCAATCAAAATTGAAAACACTACTGAGCAGTCACTAAACACTACATAGAAAAATAGAAAACACAATGCTCAGGACATGAAGCTGGAGAAATAAATGTTCATTGTAGACTAAATACATGTTGCAAAACAAAAAACCTGTGCATTTAGTACGTGTACAAAAAGACAAAAAACAGAAATCTTGTGCATTCACACGTAGCACTTGTAAAAACAAGCAGAAATCTTGTGCACTCAGATTTCTATCCATTTTAGGGCCTCACAAACCAGTGCTCTCTGAACTGGCTTATGTGTTCCCTCACATCATGGGTCTCAAACTAGCGGCCCTCAGGCCAATTGCGGCCCTCGTGACGATATTTTGTGGCCCCCACCTTGATATGAAAGTTTAATGCGAGTTTTATATGAATGGCACTTTACCATGTTGTGTGTGGAAGGTCCCTTTAAATTAGTTTTTTGGTAATTTTATGTCTTTTTCTGATAATGTTGTGTCTTTTTTAAATAATTTTGTGTCTTTTTTAATAATGTTGTGTCTTTTTTGGTAATTCTGCGTCTTTTTTTGGTCATATTGTGTCTTTTTTACGTAAGAAATTTAGTTTTTTTTCTGTAAATTTTTTTTTATTTTTTTATTTTGTGTCTTTTTTTGGTCATTTTGATACTGCCTCCAGCGGCCCCCAGGTGATTTGAGTTTGAGACCCCTGCCTTACATCATTAGCCACAAGTGTGATCAATTTTGAGTTGTTGTGTTCAAGTGGTGACACCTGTGCTTTAATTGTGTTTGACTTTTGTCACCTGTGCTCACCATTATGCAGCACGGGTGCATCACAATGAAAATGTGTTGGCAAGTTGTGTCTAAACAGGTAAAAAGTGCTTATGGTTTTGCCAAAAGAGTGTTTGATTCATCAGATTGATTCATCAGTGGGTTCAGGCAACTGAGCATTTGGCTCAGACAATAGGGTTTAGTGTTTTAGCAATTGAGAAAAACTGTAATGCGCTAAACTGGAGATGGAAACGATTTTTCCGGATAAGTTCTGACTCAGCGAACATTGAACTCACATGACTGATCAGCTGTTTTCTCTGGCATGAAAGAACAATTATAAGTTGCACAATTTAATCCAGTTCCTGAAGACTTCTTTCCATTTCCTCTTGTGGGTGGTCAAAGTTGGCCAAAGTCGCACCTTATTTTCTTCTACTACTGTTTACTGACACTACACTGCTATCTCCTTACCAAAGAATGTTAATGCAGCTCACGTCACTAGTTTGCTTCTTTAATGCGACATTTCAAAATGTCACTTCAAATTTCGTTTTGACTTCAATAGAAATACAGCAACTGACTACAAAATGGGTTTTCTACAAGAACCATGAGAAGCAAATGAGAAGAAAAACAATTCTGGTGAAATAATTTTTCAAAGTTAAATGAAGAAAGTAATGCTACCTATACACCAGAAGACTTTGAAAAGATTTGGAAAGACTCCTGCAAGACTATCAGCTCACACCTGCTCACATCTAAAGACAAGTGTTAAGAGTTTTTAGTCCAGGCCTAGTCTCAGACTGAGATTCTACAAAGACTGTGAATCTTGCAGGGTCACTATTTACAAGACTACAACTAGATTTCCTTTAGCATTTTTTACCTACCATGCAATTTTTGTGTGCGCAGTGGTTTGTGTTGAAAAAAAGAAAAAGAAAAAAGAAGAGAAGACGCCCTCACAAAGCTGAAAAAGGATTTCTGTTTTTCTGAAAAGTTGACTATTTTACAGTAAAAATAGATATAAGGAAGAATAAAGGAAAGGAAACTGTAGAAAAGAATTAATGATATACATTTATGTCTTATTTAATTATAATTTGTTTAATTGAATAATTATACTTATCAGCTCTATCAACTTTCATTTAGTTAATCACACATTCATCATCAATTATTTATTAGCCTACTTAACTGGATCTGCTTACTGCTCTCTTTACTAAGAACAGCGCCCCCAAAATCCCGCTTGTGGCCGTAAATATACTACATCTCTATATTTGTATTTAGGACTGAGCTAACTAACATTATTGTGATGATACTGTGATGATAAGTGGTTTTACTGCCGGTCTGGAACCGCTCATCTATTGGTCGTTGATTGTGTTACGTCACTGCGACTTGCGATAATATCAAACACGTTTGATTTGATCGCAAACCAAAGACTAGGAAAAGACTGATAAGAAACAGCGCAGATTACTATCTTACACTTAACGATCGGGATGACGGGAGCGCGCTGTGACTCCAGTAAGACTCCTAGATTTACTAAAGACTTTTAGTTTTTAGTCTGGGACTGGGAAAATCGTTTGGCATAAGCCCAGCATTACTCACAAAAAAAGATGAATACCACTAAGAAGTTTTTCTCCAGGTGCTGGATCTCTGATGCTGTCGTCCACCAGGGGGTGAACGCTGGTTACTACAGTGTAGTCTTCATCTTCACCTTCACTGTATTTGTAATGACTGTGCGGCAGATTATTCTCCTGCCTGCATCAGGGAAAGCTGATGGCAACAGCCGCATCAAGACAAACTCTTTCTCCATTCTCGGCCTGTTCCTCCTTCTTGGCATCACCTGGGCTTTTGCTTTCCTCAGCTATGGACCTCTGCTCACTGCCTCCTACTACATCTTCACCATCCTCAACTCCTTCCAAGGTAGACTCCAAACCAACACTGCACTCAAACTGTCTTATTTACTGTACAAATATCCAATGTTTTACATTGTTTTTGCAGGTTTCTTTCTGTTCATCTACTATTACAACAGCAGAATGGTTGTTGGAGAGGACAAGAGCACCACGGTCAGCAGCACAGCTACATTAAACACTTCCTACGATCAACAGAAATAAAGTGTTTATGTGATGTGATTTTCAAATGGGGACAGAAAGTGTTTATTTGAACACAAGAGGGCAGCATTTTATTTCACATGCTTAAGCAGAGCCTCCATTGAATGAGGTGCTGGGAAATTGCTATATTAAAAAAAATCCTTATCCCTGACTACCTGGCTAATCTGGATTACCTTCTTTGACAATGAATCACACACTGACAAAAAAAACATGGAGCAATCTCCTGGAAATCATTTGTGCTCATGACTCAACAGAAGCCCAGCCTTACTCACTGTGGAACATGCAGTAAAGTTTGTGATTCACTCACAATATATGGCAAATCAAAAGCTGCAGTCATGCACTGGAATGTGACATGTTTAGGGAGAAAAATATGGCCCTTTTATGAAGGATGTGGTTGTCATATGGACTGAAGATTGCAGAAAAATAAAACAAGGTGGAGGGAAGGCTCGTCTCTCACACTCTTCAGAGTGTTGGGGGGCCGAGCTAGCCAAATAGCGTTTGCGTGCCTGCAGATAATTACCATGTGCCTACAGAGAGCAGTATCTACTGTGCGGGGAGCCTTAACTGGCTAACAAGAAATGAGCTCATGGCTACCTATAGTGATACGAGGCCTGAGGGCATGGCACTGTGTTGAAACTATTCTCTGAAATATGGCTGTAGTTAATGAGCATTTATATCATTTAATAAGTTAAGTGTATCCTGGAAAACTGCATGACATGAATGACAAGGAGTCTTTTTCTGATGTTGACCAATAATCAATTCTTCCCTGCATTTTGTACCTGACATGTTATGATCTGATATATTCAATATTCTGTATTCTAAGTATGATCATAACATATTCAGTCTTGAGTTTTACATTTAAAAAACAATTATATTCTAATTAAATGTATATCTATTATATATTTTTTGAGATCACTATAGCTTGGCAAAGTGTGACTTTTTATTTGAATTTTTTTTTTAATTTTCAAAGTTTTTTGTATTTCCTTTGGTGGACATGTTGTCTGGGTTATTCTTAGAGACACTATTTTTTTGTTTAACTGTCCTGTCTACAAGGCATATCAGATGTACTTTTAGATAACAAGATGTCCTACATGTATGCTGATTTCTTTTGGTTGGATGACTGTTAAATAAAAACTTGAACTGTGTCAGGAAAGGAAACCTTTTTTTGTCAATTTATTTGCCAAATTTGGAGAAAAATCGGATTTTTGACAACTTTAACTGTATTTTAGGTGTCTTATAAATCAATGAGGGTTGTGTGCTTTATGCGCATGATGCGAAAATAAAGAAATCAATCAATCATACTCCTGCCTTCAGACGTATGTAATTGCTTTTGTGAATGAATCTTGCACTGCAGAAACAAAGTGCAATAAAGTATCTTAGAGGAGTCTTTCCACATGCTGAACTCTGGGTGTGTGTAAGATTTGGGTAGTGACATTCAGAGAGCAGCGTCTGTTTATTTGTCCATGACTGATTAATCTTCTAAATGACCGCAGCGTGCCAGCCAAGAACTAGGGTAATTACTGCCATACACATCTGATTTGTGTTGCTCTAAAAAAAAAAAAGCTCTTTCATGCAGAGCACAGCAGGCTTCTGTGATGTACCTGTGTGTCTGTGCGTTAGAGGTAAAACATGCCGTCCATTTCAAGAGCTAGACATTAGACAGGCCAGTATATATAGATTTATTTCAGCCAACAATGCTGCTTCTTATTCATTTATACATCAAAATCAAAAAATCACTTCCCCACACAGAGATTAAAGAGTTGTTTTACTGCCTTCCTAAAAACATAAATCTAGAAAGTACGAAAAGAAGCCCCTCGTGTCGAGACTTCTGGGAACATTTAGTCAATCTGAATTATTTCAAAACGAGAAGGATGAAGAATGTTCACCAGTCCCATAAAACTGCCTGTTACCACAGTGAAAATGTGGCCACCAGAATCAAATTTGAACATGTGTAGATGTGTTTCTTTAAGTGGAAGGAAGCTGAGAAATCACTTTTAATTGCTCTCGGTCTTTAAACCACATGTACAGTAGTGGCTTGGAGAAGCACCAACATATTCAGATTTTGTAAGACATGGAATGCTCCATTATACTGATTAATAAAGGTGAGAGAAATTTTATTGTATTCTTGGAAAGATTCATAATTACAGAAATAAAGAGGATTACTCTTTAAAAAGTGTGAAATTTCCACCACGTCTCACTGCAAAGGATTGTTAGTCTTTAGCAGAACAGGAACAATAATAACAACAGTGTTTGAAAGTGTGAAAAGCTTCGGTTTTATGACAAGCGTATTTCAGGTGCAAGAAAAGAGAGACATCGGCATTGCGTGTATTTTATTAAATGGAGTCTGGACTGAATCCTGCCCCGTAAAAGCCAAATTGCCGATCTCAAATGACCTATAAAGCCTTGAGGTCTTGTTCCTGGAACCTCGCGTGTCTGAAGGAAATATAATTAGTCAAATACAGCTACCCATGCACAGAGATGTGTCATTAATTTAACTAAATAATAATTTACAGCTTTATAACTGGCTTTTGTCAACAAGAAGATAAAAATTGAGCATTCTAAAAGTATGAGATTTTATTTTATGCACCCCCTTGTTTTGCAGTTTCTTTGGGTCAGGGCAGCCCACTTCCTAGCATCCCCCCTTCTCCCTTCTCCTTTTTCATAAATCCCCAAAATGATTTATTTCCTAGTAACTTTGCTCGTGAAATTGATGTGGACTCGGGGCCTTTGTAGCGTCTGGTTTCCCTGCTGGCTGCAGTAAAATCAGCCTGAGGTCCAGGCGCGGGGCAGTGCTTGCGTGACTGAACGCCCCCCCCTCTTGCCTCCTCGCATGTCACTATGTGGCCCCCAGACTCAAGCACTCAGGCTGATAGACTTGAGGGCCCGTAGTTAAGTGTGTAGATTTATGATGGGCGTTTGCAGCACGTCAGAGAAACTGTGTTACTTTTGCAAGGAGCACGAAATGAGGCCTCTTCCTACAGGGAAAACGGGGAGAGAGATGGAAAAAAAATCCAAGGTGCTTTCAGGTTACTGGCCGTGACTTCTCTCCAAACAACACACCGCCTTTGCATTTCGGGAGGGGTGGCCAGATGTACACAGCACTTGACTGAGATGAACTGTCTCACCCTGGAAGTCGGCTATAGCGCTGCCTGTTCATCAACATCTTTCATCAGGTAGGATGTGAACGGACGGGTCACGAAAGGGGAGAAGAAGAAGGGAGGGGGAAGTGAGTGAGGGCGTGACCTGTTGAAACATTCAGATTGATAGGTTGACCTCTGGATTTCAAGCTTCTCCTCCCTACACTCGCCTGTCTCTGCTTCTCACGTCATGTGCAGCCGCAGGAAAAGGATCGCTCCCCTTTTCACGTCACATAATGGGGTTCTCTCTGTCCCCTCTTGACCTCAGCAGCTCCTTATCATTCACTTGCCGCCGTGTGAAGATGATAAAAGTGGAGAACGCTCACACACTCAGATCTGTCCATCAAAGTCACAAGGGTTATCACAATCACTCAATCGTGCAGCTGACACGCACCAGTGTGAGGTTTTATTGCACATTTTGCATGCAACAATGAGATGAATTTTGTGGTAGCCCTTTATTCGAGCGCCAGAAAGGACAAATAACAATAGGAACAAGATGAGAATTTATGATATTTGTTTCTGTGCACTGTTTGAATGAAACCACAATCAAAGTAACCTTCGAGAAAGTTTTATTTCAGTTGCCCCAGAGCTGAAGCTGTTGTCCGGGTCTAGTACTGATAACACGAGATCAAATTTGAAAATATTTAATTGACACATGATCATCCACAGTTCTTAGAAGACACCGATGCCAGCATTTCACTAAGTATTTGCTCATTCAAGCAGGATTTAAACAGACCTCATAACTACCAGTTTGGTCCCACAATTTAAAGACATGAAAGCTTATGGTTAAGAAACTAAAGTCTGGATTCACTCATACTGCGCCTAGTTTGCTCGCTATTGACTTGGCTGTCGTTTGGCTTTTAAAATTCACACTTGGTGAAGTTGTGGTATTTGCTTCACACAAATGGTACAGGCTTTCCCACAATGATGGAGAGTTTACTACAGAGGACTGATCCACCCGCTGGTTTAATACTGCAGAATTACAAAGTCTTCACAGGTAGGAAATAAAAACCTTAACCCTCTGTACCAAAAGCTGTTTCAGGGCTAACACTTTTGTTCTTCTTACATTGTACTCACTGTGGCCTTGTAAAAAGATATTTTGTGCAGAATAACAGTTATAATGACATGAATCATAATTTTTTTTTTAATTTTTCTGATCTTTTAAAAAAAAAAATGCAATAAAATGGAATTTATACAAACAACACTTTTCCAAGTGCCCACAAGTGTTATGAATGTTGGGGGGGATTCTGCTGAGACGCCATTCGTCTCAGCAGAATCAATCATGGCTTCACAGTGTCGCTGAGGAGCTGAATTGAATGTTTTTAACAGGATCTGGTTATTCCATTTTTTTTCTTCTCTACAATATCTTTCAAAGATCACCAAAAATGATCTGTTTCACATGTTTTAGCGTTAAAAAGTCAATGGCGGGCTGTGGATGTTTAAACCTTAATTGTTTTGATTTTTACTGTACTTTACTGTTCCGGTTCAGTCAATAAACAACCTTGTTTCAGTTGTTTTTAGCAAAGAAACTTCTCCACTCACTGTACCATACCTCCCCCCGAAATACCAAAGTTATCTAGAGTGAACACAGTTAAAGAGTCTGAGTTAAAAGGAAGTAAGTATTGATTAACTTTTCTCAGGTAGATGTATGACCACATATGAATGCTATTTTTGCTCAATGTTTGCTAGTTGTGTAAAAATAAAATCAACTCAGTGAAAATATAAAACATTCTTAATTTACAAAAGTGAGTCTGGTGTGAACAAATCATAAAAGTTAAAGTTGCATAATGTGACAGTTTTCTTTCCAAATAGGTAGAGTGTGAATGTGCTTCTGTGCCTCAAGTCTACTTGCACATACAGTATGTGCCTGTCTACAGCATATATACACCCTGAGCCTGCAGGGATCTGAGTTCAGTTAAGCTACACTCTTGCCCAATCATGATATACTCTGTCTGTTTCCTCTTTCCCACTCCGTAGGGAGCATTTAATCACCCTCCAGCGCTGCCCTCTACACATCCAAGTGTGAGAATCTATTCCTCTGTGCAAATAAATGAACTAAGATCAAATTGGGAAAGCATCCACTCTCGTGCCAATCTTAATCAAAGTTTGTTTGTATCTGTGTGTTTGCATTTGGGTTAGCAGCAGTTTAATGTGAGGGACCACCAGAAAAGTTTGTTTCCTGGAGCAGCAGAGGAAAAGTTGTTTTTTCATCTTCTCCATTGCTCATTTTTAATGTCTCTTGTTTGTCATTTATGGCAGTCTCGGAACATAAGGATGTGGCTCTTCTAAGTGATTCGTGTATTGTCCCAATATGTGGTCAAGCTCTTTCACAAAATGGTATTGGACAAACCGCACAATTTAAGCTTGATGAGTGTTCAGTTGGGGCAAATAAATCTTCTTAACATGCTGCTTTGAATGTGTCCATGAAATACATGCGACGGAGGATGGGCTTTGACCCCTGTGATGCAGCAGTCGGTTAGTTATGACATGAATTTCACAACTGTGTGCTTGAAATATAAGTTATAAAGACTCGGCGTGACTTGGTGGGCTCCTTCCTGTTCCACAGCTCCTCGTTAGACTAGTGTCTGTGTTTACAGCTAAAGCATGACTTCCAGCTTCCAGAGCCAGACAGCTCCAACTGGTTCCATCCCAGCAGAGGTATTGACTGAAGTGGTGGCAGAGGTTAATCTGGAACATACTTGTGACTATGTCGAGCTGTGTTATCCTGCTTTCCCGACATCCTGCTTGATTTATGGGCCTCATCTTGCTGCTGTTCACCACATCTCTTCTCTGACTTAAAGGATTAGAAGGAAGTGACATCAGCGATGCTTCACAGTCTTCACTCACTCTCTGTGTCACAGTGCCCATCCCTAGGTGTGTTTGTGTGTGCTTTAGATGCCTTCATTTCACTGCAGATCTTCTCTTTCATCACTGTTGTGTTGAGTTGATGATAGTCAACACAACAGCAGTAAAATCAACACAACCAGAGAAACTCAGTCGCCGTCCTGAGAATTAGGACCAGATGTGCTAACATGCTGTTTTCTCCTGCTCGCAGTGTTTATTTATTCAGTTATTGCAACATCTAAAACACCCTGATGCTTGTACATGACGGGGTTTCACTTCCTCAAGTTGGATTTTCATTGGTGACCAATAGAGGCAACTTAAGGTCAGTCGGTCAGGAATAAAGGCACTATGAGTCTGTGAGCATTTATACTTCTGCACTGATGTGTCTGCATCGCTCTGCAACTACACCACCAAAACACTTGTTGGTAGAGGGGTCTTTATGCGTGTTTATGTTGTGTTGTGAGCCTGCCACCAGGAGGTGATTGTTTTGGCTTCACTTCTAACCCCATCATCCTGCCGGCAGGAATAAAACACGTTTTCTTTGACAGATCACCAAAAATACTCTGTTTATCGTAGAAAGATACTGTTTAAAATGAGGTAATTCAAACTGTTTCGATAGTCCTTGGATCATAGTTTCGAAAGTTTGTTGGAAAAAGTAACCAAAATGAAGCCTAAAATTGTGATATTTCTGTCACTGCATTCTTCATGTCTCATTTAAAACATCGATAAAAATAAACTGTTTGGAATAACTGGATCCTGTTAAAAACATTAAATTCGGCTCCTCAGCGACACTGTGAAGCCGAGATTGATTCTTCTGAGATGAACGGTCATGTGATGAATACTCACTGAAAATGTGTTTACACAGAGCAGGGAGGAGAGAGCAAGAAACACCCTGAAACAGTTTGTTGGGGTTCACAGGGTTAAGTGCAGCAGTCAGGCTGACCATCTTTATACAGTCCATGATAAATGTTAAATTATATAAATACTTTTACTGAAATTACTGCAATGCAGGAAAAAACAGGAGACATAAGAGGAGATGTTGTAAGACCACAAAAATGATTGAGGAAGATGTTTTATGGGTGCTTTCAAGTGAACCAGTCACAGTTGTTGTCGCTGCGTAGTATCCCTATGATATTATGCATCTGAGGCATGCACAGTATCCCTGGGGATTATGTCCATATTATTGGATGATTTCCCACATCATATTTTACACTGAATGTAGATAATTTAAGTTCTTCTCTTGCAATATGGTTGATTAAAACCACCATGTATAAAATATGGAGCGCCTTGGTAGCTGTGTAGTCACAGCACATGTCATATAATGGCAATGTCCTGGGTTTGATTCCAGCCTTGGGACGTGTGTTGCTTCTCATACCCTCCTCTCTCTCTCTCTCCCAATACTACACTGTCATAATAATCTTTAAGAAAAAAGTTGAACAAGAAAATATTGTTTGGATAGAAGTTGGAGTGAAGTTTTGGACGATAAGTGACAAAAGTTACTGTTATACTTACCCTAATGTCAGAACTCAATGTGACCCAATTTTGTAACAGCTTTTGTAATGTGATTACGTACCTTCAAAGTTAAAGTTTCACATTTACACAAGTTGTATCAACAACAGTGTGGGACTGCACGGAATCTGTTCAGGTTCAGCAGCAAGTGCTGGAGAAGCCTTTAAATGCAATCTCCTTGCATGAACCCTTTTTCGCAGATTCGTGTTAGTCCTGTCCCCCTATGCCCACTCAGAGTACAATAGAGGAAATTTGGCAGGAGAGAGAATGTGACATGAATGTTAGCGTGAGCATTTGTTGGATTACTTCAGTGGGAGCAAGTGAAATCTCCACACGCTGCCACGATCCTCCTACTCCCATTTCTGCGGCGCTCTCTGTGGACGGCAACCGGGACGGTGAACTTTGAGTGACCTGCCTATGCATGTCATTCCTCAAAAGCAGTTACAGTGGGGCATATTTCCCTTTGACCAAGCAGGGATGTCACACTCAGATATACCAGCTACACATGCAAAGCACAGAGCTCTTTCAGCTGCTCATCCTACCGCCCCTCACTCCGATTGTCTCCACCTTCACTCGCACACACACCAACACCTCTGCCATTGCTGCACTCTGAGATAACCCCTCAAAATGTGCCTTTCACACGGGCGGCTGGCCAAAGTAAATAAACCAGCCATATGCCAGCTAACGAGGGCATGAACAGGGTCAGAGGGGGGGCTCGCCGGGAGGTGCCAGGAGTGACAGGGGGAGGGACATGGTCACGCAAAGAAAACAAGCCCAGCAAGAGCCAGCCAGCCTTCTCACGAAGGGGCCCAGACATGTGTCTTGTCATGCAACAGCCACCCCATCAACCCAAATTAGGGCTGACGGAGGTAATAAAGCGAGGGAGCAAAAAGGGAGGAGAAAGTGAAGAGAAGAGCAATCCCCTCCTTCTCCTGGCAGAGAGTAAAAGTGAGAGGAAGGGTATATTGTTCACCTTTTAGAAGAGTCTTACAAGATAACTCTGGTGACCTCAGTGTAACTCAGAGTGGCAGGCTGTCTGCATGCTAAAGTCTCAGCCATCACATTTGTCTGTCTGTCTCACACACACCATGTCCTCAGTTAACCTTCAGTGAAAAGCCAACTTAGAACGCAAGGATCTGTCTAATCAATGTCTATGGAAAACTAAGGAAAATACAGTTTATTTGGCCATATGAAGGTACACCACTCTGAAATGATTGTAGGTAAATCAGTGGGAGGAAAAAACTGCACTTTTCTTCAAACAGTTGCATGTAGTTCTCACTCTCAACAATCATCAGAGCAAATTAAGGAGAAAATCACCAATAACATCCTCTTTTCCAACTGATGTCATACCCCCAGGTCAAAGGTTACAGCCAGCTTGCTGCCAAAACATATCATCCTCACCACAACCTCAACAGCCAAATAATGGACAATATATGGCTTATGGTGTTGTGACTGCACCCATTCTATAACTAACATATAATAATAATAATAATAATAATAATAATAATAATAATAATAATGATAATAATAGCTAGATTACCATCTTCATCGCATCCCACCTGGCAGACAGATTTACTGTCTCTTCTTCGTCAGGAAAGGATTTTGTTTTATAGAGCAGAAAATGGAATTTCACACCGGACTCGACGTGAAGAAGGCAAAATAAACAGGAATATTTTGCATCCATGGAGACTGCAGCTGTTCGTGTGTGTGTCCACTTGAGAGTATAATCCTGGCTCCAAGTAGCAAACCCTATAATACAGAACCATACATCCACATTTAGGACAAGTGCCATGCTTGGACTCTTCTAGATTCTTTTTCCATCCACAGAGGCTGGAAACCTGGAGCAGCGAAAGGCCAGAAATACTATATATATATATATATACTTATACATGCATAGACATACACAATCACCCATTCCCACAGGTGGGAATCTACTGTCAGCTGCTCTAAAGCCCCTTTAGAGTTGTTTAGAGAGAAAAGGGTCATTAGTTCACCTTGGTTACACGTCTTCTGACTATGGGAGGAGACCGAAGCACACAGAGGCAAACCTCTTTTAATGTAGTGAGCATAAATAAATAATAGGTGCAATGGCATTTACAATAGATGATGTCCATTTTCTCTGATGATATAAAGATAAACCCACTACCTCTGGATGTCTTTAGTTCAGAAACACATGCAAACGTGAGAAGGAGGAGAGCATTGATGAGGCCAGCTTACAGCCAGTCCGATGGTCTGAGGAGGAATATGTCTGCTAGCATAGGTGGTCTGTGCCAGATGTGAGGTATAGGGTGCCTCTCGGCCTCTGAGTGAGCATATGGAATACATTGTGCGTGAGGGACTCCTCCGAGACAGTTCTCTCTTCAGCTATTTTCCCTGCAGAAACTGTGGGATTTAGAAATGTATCACCTTCAGTTGAGGGTGCAACAAGGAGGAAAAAGGGGGGGGAGCAGCAAAGCATGCTGGGGGACAGGGTAAGGGGGTCGACCTTTAGGGTTGTTTGTGTCTGGGTGTGCCTCTGTGGGGAGGAGGACTCATGAGTGTTATCTGTAGACTTACACTTAAAGGGATAGTTCGAGACAACATTAAGTTGTATGAAATACTTGCCAGTGGATGCAAATGTAGCAGATGGCTTTCTGCTCTCACATTCTGCGTTGTGTTGTAGAGGAATAAGTGAGATGTAGTTGAGTACCTGTGGGGTTTATTCTGCACAGGAAAAACTGAAAAACACAGGCGTTAGACACAGGAGCCACACAGCCACTCTCCATCCTCTACTTTGAGCACACACAGCTCTCTCTATCACACAATAAATGGTATAGCCTATACTACATGATAAACAACATGACAATGCATAAACTCTCTTACAAACATAGTCTAAAAAAATAAATAATTTCACCCACATATCTCATTTTTTATAGTGCAAAAATATTAAGAAAATGAACTAAATTAAACAACTGGCATACCTTCACAGGAAAAATGGAAAAACACAGGCGTTACACACAGGAATTAAAATTAAAATTCACATAAACCACAGGTAACATAATTTCAAATCAGCATAAACGAGAGAGAAACAAAAAAATAAAAACGCTTCAACTAGCATAAGGCTGAGTTAGCTTACTCTGAATAAATAACTCGATTTAAAGTTCAATATATAAATTGTAAGTTACATGTAGGCTTGACCAACTGGTTCATAAGCGTGTTACATAAAAGTATATATCAGCGTATTGTGGTTTTGAACGGAAAAAAAGTAAAGACTAGGCCTGCAAGCAGGACTGAACGGGACCGAGCAGAGTGGAGCCGTCAGAGGAGGCCACGTCGGGCGTATGGTCAAGTTATACGGTCCCGTGTGTTGTGGAGAGACGGCATAATTTGCCGCCATGCCACGCCCACATAGTGTGACGGTCAGTAAAGCTTTTGATAACTTTTGATCCCAAAGGCCTTTTGATGGTACTGATCAACTTTGAAGTCAATCAGGTTAAATCTGTAGGAGGAGTTCATTAAAATAAATGAAAGGGGGCGTGGATATAGCATAAGGGGCGGGGCTTTATGAAATATTATGATTTAAGCCTGATTTCCACCGGGCGCGTTACTGCAGCGTAACGTCAGCGTCACGTATGACGTTGCAAATAGGTAACACTCTAATCAATGAGAGCATTTCCACCGGGCGCGTAGCGTAACGTTACTGCAGCGTCGCGTCAGCGTCTCTACGCGAGCATTAGGTAGGACTTCTATTTCTCCGCGAGACGCTGCCAAATCGCGTGAATCTCAACAGAGCAGATCGCACCAGACAGGAAGTCCGACTCAGAATCAGCGTAAAACACTTCCGCCCCTTTCAAAATAAAACACAATACGCAGTTCATGCAGCCTAAAACTACTTCACATCAACATTATGTTATGACCGGGGCACCAGATCGGCAATCAATCAATCAAAGGGTCTCAGAGGATCGGCGACACGGAAGACAAGAGACTGATTGTTGAAGTGGAACATCATACAATCATTTATGACATAACATATTGTTTTTATAAGGATAGATGGTCAGATCAACATATCTTTCACCTCAGAGAAGCAATGTAAGTTGGTTTTTGTTGTTGTTGTTTACTTTATACACACAGTTTATCCATAGACTGTATAAATAGAGTTTAAAGTTTATCACGGGATCTTGCGGTCTCCCGTATGGTCAGGATTATCGCGTGATCTTGTTATCTCGCGTGTATACGGCCGGCTCGCTAAGCTGACGTGCTGCTGCTGTAACGCGCCCGGTGTGAATTGACAGACGCAGCAAAAACGCTGTGGAGACGTGCTGCTGCTGTAACGCGTCCGGTGGAAATCCCCAGTCAGAAGTGTTAAGGGCTGGACTCTGATGAAGCATGAGAAGTTTGGAGCAGATCGGACAAAGAGTGGAGAAGTTATAACGATCTCGTGTTTTATGGCGAGATGCCATATTTTGGCGCCATGCCACGCCCACATAGTGTGACAGTCGGTAAAGATTTGAATAACTTTTGATCCCAAAGGCCTTGTGATGGTACTGACCAAGTTTGAAGTAAACTAACCCCTTACCCTGTCCCCCAGCATGCTTTGCTGCCCCCCCCCCCCGCCCCCCTTTTCCTCCTTGTTGCACCCTCAACTGAAGGTGATACAGGTTATTTGTATTTACTGGCTTCTTCAAGAAAGAAAGTAGCGGCAAGTGAAGTTGTTTTCTGATAAGCGCGAAGCTTGTAGTTTTGTGACCCTGCCAGGTTGGAACTATCTATTCATTTCAATATTGGATCTCTGTAAGTAAGCTAATAGCTTTACATCCACTACACTATTGGCAAGTGTTTCATACAACTTAATGTCCCAAAATCCAAACTATCCCTTTAAAAAAATGCATGTTGTGTATGTTACTTTCATACATGAGAATGCCATGATCTCTGTATTTTTTTGTTACCTAATATGGGCTTTAATCTGCACATCTGCCTCATATGCAGCTCCTCCCTGAAGTTCCTAAAATAATGTCAATGAATTACCAAAGCATATCGAATGGGGACGAAGAGGCGTATCATCCCGTATGAAACATAGGGCCAACATCGATCTTCATTGCACATGTCTGTGAAATTGTTTCCAAACAACGACGGAGCGCTACTCGCTCCATCTACGCCTGCAGGGTTTAGGGTTACTGTTCCAGGATCTGTTCTGCAAATTAACAGGCGTCTGACAGAAGACTTTGCTGATAATCTACTACCACCTCCTCCAGATTTGTCCAGAAAGAGCGTATATCCGTCTGGAAACTATAGATACATGATGTGTAGCTTGTCAGGACTATAATATCACACTACATGATCGACAGTAGATGCTCTTTGCCTATATCGGCTTAGAAATACTGGCTATTAGTCTGCTAACAGCTATGTGTTTACATTCCCCTATAAATGACTGTAGCTCTAAAAGAACATGCCTTATATAGACAAAACCACTGTGTGTAGTATTTGAACTTGTCTCATATCTAAACAAAGTACATGAGTGAGATACAATCACTGTAAATGTATTTTTTTTTTCTCCAGCATGAAATTCCTAAGGCTGACTTTTCAATGAAGGAGAAGGTAGAATGATATAAGAGCTTTAACCGTGCTGGCAGGCCTTGCTACACAAACAGCATGTGTCTTTGTCTCTGTGGATGACTGCTTGAAAGCATCCTTATGTCCGCCTGCACCGCATTAATACATATGCATGAGTATGCATGCCTGTACAGCCAAACAGCTGAACAAGTCAGTGGTTCCAGGTTATTTCCACATGGGCCGGGCCACAGGCTGAGATGGACTCCGGTACAGCTGGGACTCAAAGATCATGTCAGGGTGAAATAGATCCTGTAAGCTGACTGGTGATTTGTAATGATGCTTCTTGTCTCTCAGTCAGATGTCAGATATATATATATATATATATATATATATATATATATATATATATATATATATATATATATATATATATATATATATATATATATATATATATACACACATATATATACATATAGCAACTGGGTATTATTCATTTTTTACAATCAACCCGTCAATATTTGGATTGGTTTGGTTAGCAATCACACCACTAGTCCACTTGGAATGAACTTTCTAACGGTTTGAAACTTTTATCCATTACTTTTTATTTATTATTAATTATTTTATCTATTTAGCATTACTATTCAGCTATTTCAACTGTTTACCTATTACCTTTTAGCTATTTCAACTGTTAATTTTTACTTTTAGCTATTGTTACCGTTTATCTAAAACCTTTTAGCTATTTCAACCTTTAATCCACTACTTTTGAGCTATTTCAACTGTAAATCTGTTACTTTTTAGCTTTTTTAAAAAACTTTGTCTGTTACATTTGAGCCATTTCAACTGTTTATCCATTACCCTTAGCTATTTTATCTGTTTATCCATTATTTTTTAAAGATATTTTAACTATTTATCCATTCATTTTTTTAATCTATTTAACTGATTATCCATTACTTTTTTTTGCTATTTTAACTGTTTAAAAACTAACTTTTTTTAGCTATATTAACCATTTATCCATTACTTTTTAACTATTTCAGCAGTTAATCTGTTACTTTTTAGCTACTTCAACTGTCTATCAATGACCTTTTAGCTATCTAAGTAGTATAAGAGTATTACACTTTATAGTGTTCATGTGGATATATTGTTTTTATCAAATCCTCATTGTTTTGTTTTCAAATGAGCTACTGTATAATCTTTCCACATACCCTCTGGAAACAGCAGAAGTATCCCCTGGGGGGCATGTACCTTGGCTGGGAATCACAGATCTAATTCAGTCAAGTTGCAAAAAAATAAGGCAGAAATAAGGAAAAGGCAGAAAATGAGAAATATCTTGGATTATTTGTTTATTATTGTGAATCAGAGGATGTTGTTTTATATTCCTCTTCATTATCAATGCAACTCAGTAAGAGAACTCATTAAATAAATCATTTTATAGCCACACTTTGCTGTGGAAATTCTCCAAAGATCCCACTATTATTTTATGTCAGCTTGCTCTCAGAGCTGAACTCACTCTCTCTGTATTCATGGACAGAAGTTTAAAAACTTTAGCAGCTTGTTCGACAGATCTGTGCTCCTCCAGCAGCAGAGAGGAGAGTATTGAGTGTCTGCAGCTGAGTGAGATCAGGAACTGAACTAATAAAGCTGAACTGAGCTGACAACCATTGAAGGTTTTAGAGACAGTTTCCCAAACTAAATCTATACCAATCACAAAGGAGGGAGAGTAGATAAATCGAAGCAGGTGAGTCAAACAAAACACTTTTGAATTGAAAAGTCAATGCAGCATGTCAGGAAGATGGCCTTTAGAAACAGAGGGTTTTTTTCCCTAAATTTGTCAGGATTTCTGTGGGACTCCCACAGGATGGGAGTTCACTATTCAACATGTGGCTGAGCCAGGACAGGGAAAATGTCAACGGGACATGAATCATAATAACAACAATAGGTCCTTTTTTATATCAAAATGTGCCTTTCTAATATGACTAATATTGGGGTTTTTTTCCGTAATTAAACGGAATGTGTTTCCTCAATTGTAAAACTACCGCCACAATTCCGAAAAATGACAAAAGTTGCTTAAACTGGAAAGCAGTTGGCAGTTCTTATGATTTAAAGCTATTCAAGTGAATTCCCTGGTCTTGGTGAAGACTCCAGCTCCACAGTAATTGCTTCACAATTTACAGTCCCAGATTCAGAGGGCTGTGGTGTGCAAATGGGGCGTGTGGTACAGCCTAATACAAGGACACACACACACACACACACTCTTGTGTCTCACTCTCTTCAGCTCTGTAGTTCAGTCCATAATGACAGATTTTAAGTGATTGTGCATGCATATATATTTCTGCTTTTAAACCTCAAAATGACTTATATTCTTACTATTTAATTCTGACCTATCTACTAATATATTTTTTTAAGTCATGATAATTTAATCACAGAGAAAGTGGTTCTTCTGTCCTAATATTGCACTACAGACTACCAGTGAGGTCTGAAGGGCCGGGGACAGTGGATGAACTCTGCCCTCTGAGGTCTGTGTGCCGCTGCGGTGGCTATACCATCGACTCATCCACAGAATTGGAGCAGTGAAGGGGGGTAACCCGACCGCTCGCTGACCCCGCTTCATTTTCAGGATACTAAAATGCACCGAGCTGCTCAAGCGGAACATATGGAGGTGCAAAAGAGAGGGAATCACGGAACATTATCCGCCCAATTACACAATGAGAAGAGCAACCCGCTGGTAGTATCCATACTGCACGTAATGTTCAGTGCGCCTGTGGCGGAGCCTCGGTCAGACCCGCTCAGCCTCCCACCTGCAGGGATCCCAGCCTGGGACAGTCTGTCTCCAAGAGAGACAGACACAAAACAGCTCATAAATATGTGAGTCGGTAAAAAGTATGGAGAAGAAACAGGAACATCCTGTGTCATCCTCAAAGAAAGAAAAAAGTTACTTCACTCTCCTATCTCAGCAATCTGAGCAGATGCTCCACAGATGATATGATTTCTGGGGTATCAAGAGACAATATGCTTTCATGGTTAACCATTTCCTTTAATTGAGAAGGGGAAACATATTCAAAGGTCTGTACTGTAGTGCAAAAGTAAACACACCAACATTTCACATGACAAAGGCTCATCTTTCCCAGTTGTCATGAGAGTACCAAGTCATGCTCATTCTCACTCAACAGGGCTCAGGAGTGCAATGATTTTAAAAATCATGATGCAAACTCTACCCTGAATAACCCCAACCAAGTGTGCAGAACCACTTGCATGCATCTGCACAGAAATTAGAATAATTGGACTTTATGTAAAGATAATAGATGCTTTAAATGGTTTTATTGCGTGTAAACATTTTAATGTTTTTATTTAAAAACTGAATAAATTGCACCAAAAAAATACATATCAAAAAAGATGGATTTGCTGTAACATGTGTGTTCTCCAAATAAAATAAAACTGTGATAAAAATCCCTCATAACTTTTTATTTACTCATTATTTGGGCTGTTGTGATGCAGCTTAAAGGACAAATATTGAGTCTAACAGAGAATAATCTGCACTTTGCAGTCTGAGAAAAGAAAAGAAAAACGTAAATAACTTTTTATGGAACTGATTGTTTGTTTAAAGTATGCCATCTATCATCGAACCATAACATTATTCTGACATTTAACAATTTATTCTAAAATTATAAACAATATGTAGCATTTATCCACCTTTTTGGACCTGTTTTTGCATGCTATCGCTCCTATATTACAATCCTTAATGCAGGTGATTAGTAGGCTTGCCGGTGCAGCAGCAACAAGTAGTTCATACACACATCCAAGCTAGAGGTGCATGCATAGACTACAAGTTACCAAGACCCGATAGTCCATGCAAAGTGCACAATCTGCTATACCTTTTGTTATAGATATAATTGAAGACTACAACATATTATTTAATACTATAACATTGTACAGTTCAAACAATGCTTGATAATGATTTGTGACAGTAAGAAAAAAGTATGTAGCGAGGGACTAGCTCTGGAAAATCACGTTGAGTATTTTGTCCTGGAGAGACTGTATAAGATCTGGAACAATAAACCCAGTAGCTTCCAAATATAAGTCTGGTCTTACAAGCTGACGTCCTAATCACATATACAGTGAGTAGTACACCAACTTACTTTTTAAATGTTTTTAACTGGCTCTTAAAACTTCTGTATACTTGTCATGAGTTTGCTTAAATCCTTAAAATACTAACATTCTAATGTATTCTTCATGTAAGGAAGTTAGGATGAAAGATTAACTGCAAACATTTACTAATTTACTCAAGCCAGTTTCTCTGCACTTGCATTATCTTACTGTAAAAAAAAAAAAGTTTAAAAAAAAAACAGCAAATCAGTTTAATCAATTTAGAGATGATTTCTTTTTTGTGAAAATACAGATAATATACATTAAATACCTGTATTTTAAAAAGAGATGTATATATGTGTAAAATAAAGTTTTTTTTATTATTATTTAAATATTACGGTGTGTTTCTCAACTTTTGCTGTCAGACTTTTTTTGCCATATTTTTATCTTTTCATTTGAATATCTTTTAAATTAAGTTTAAAGTTTCACTGTAAAAAAATTGAGTTAATTCATATTTTTTGTATTTTTACATAGAATTCACCATAATTCAACATACAAGGTCATTCAGCAATTGAATAATCATGTATACAAAAAATAAAATAAAAAACTTTTTTACAGTGTTTGTGTCATGGAGACCTGTTAACCAAAGTTGCATCTTCCCTATATTATAGGGCACAACAGTAATACATTAAAGGTTGTTTTTCGTCACTGGTGGGTGTAAAAATCTGTCCTTTGCAAAAATGAGCCACCTTGGCCTCTAATCTAAGTATCTATTACAGGCAGTAAAGTGGCTTTTCACAAAAGGTTAGAATCCTAATTGTTAGGCCAAAATGTATAAAAGTATCCACAAATAATTACACTTGATATAAAGGAATGTATACTCTCTTTATGGGACTTAAGAGAATAATTTCCTGGCTAACACTAACGCTGCAATTTAAAAAATAAACTTCCCTAGAAAGTTTTAACCATACTATAACGAAATTTTGATTAAAAACAACCAAATGAAAAATGAAAAACCAAGTGTTATGTCATGACACAAAGACCACAGCGTTTTACGAAATGACATGGATGGGCTGAAAAACAGAAGAGAATGAAAGTTCACAGTGCATAATTGAGTGGCATGTCAGAAGAATTTATGACAAATAACTGCATTATGCTCATGCTACAACATTTTGAGATTTACTGGCAGTAATTTGACTCTAATTTGAATCAAATCCCATTAAGTTTTAAATCTTTATGCACCCTATCCTCACTCCTGATAATATTGTTTCCTTTAAAGTATGAAACAAAGAGGTTAATGTCAGGCTGGAGGTGGGAAATGCCTAACGAACTGTGTCCTACCGATTCCTCAGCCTGTCTTTGATGAGCTCACAGAGACGGGGTCATCTGGAAGCCATTTCTACTTGTGCTTTCTCCCTCGTCTCATTTTAATCTCTCAGTGCAGCCCCCCCCCCTGCCGCCCCCGCTCCCTGGGGAAGCCGAAGTTCAGTGACCGAGCTCCGCGCACGCCAGCCCGCCATGGCACGCAAGCTCATCCCCGCTCTGCTCCCCTAGCACGCAAAAACTCTACGGGATTAGAAACAAATATCCCTATACTGTACATAATACATGGCTCCTGTCCTGGGTGCCACATTAAGTGAAGATCTATCACGCAGCATGCACACAGTGAAAAGGCAAACTGGATGAGTGTGGAGCAAAAACAGGCTATTATCCTAATAAGTTACTATATTAATAATACAAGAGTTTGTCTGCACTTCCCTGCAGAGTCATCTTCTTGAACTTTCCTATGATGTAATGTATTTTCACTTTATTGCAACTTTGTAGTTTTGCTTTTATATTTATGCAGAAATTTGAACAAAAATTGAAGCTGATCTGGGTTAAGTGCATGCAAGGACATCTTCATTCCTCAGGATCTTTTACTGTGGGTTGCATAACCCTGTATGTTATGCAGACCTGTGTTAAACAAAGGTGCATCCTGGGGGCTAAGAGTGCAGAGTTCAACAGTATGCTGCATCTTCCCTGTGTTTGTCCACTGTATATATTTGAACTTAAATTTTGACCTGGGTCAAGTGCATTCAAGGACAACTTTAATTTCTCTGAATCCTGAAAGAAATGTGCCACTTTGAAAGAGCATTTCATGTTCACATTTTTTAAATGTCTGGAAGATAGAAGTGTGAAAAATGTGTAGTGTGGGTGGTGGAGTGAATCAAAAGCCCTGACCTTGAATGTGGCGCCGCTTTATTCAACTACACAACCACATCAAAGTGCAGCATGTGTAAGAAAATATTGGTTAAAATCATATTTTCGGGAAGGGTCTAAATCCACATTTCATGGTGTTTTAAACCAAGGACCTTAAATCATTCCAGGAAAACATTCTCCTTTTTTATGTGGGTGGTTTGATACATCTTCGGGCACAGCAGCACAACCAAATTGTATTTCCTTTCTTTTAGTCCAAATCCAAATGAACTCAGGACATTGGACCTGCTGTGAAACTGTAATTCAGCCCATCTGACATCAGGTTGTCTGGGCCTGGCTTTGTGAAGCAGCCTGTTAGACGAGTGAGGACACGGAGGCTTTGACAAGAACGCAAACAAGGAATTTAATCGTCAATAATTCAATCTTGTTTTGTGGGCCTGGGGTTCATCGGGCTGTGTGTGGTGAAATGTAACTCAATACATTCAGAGTGGTCGAAGTAGTCAAGTCAAATGCTTTGTAATTTTTACTTTTTTCAGACAATATCAAACGCACATTTGGACTATACGATTTAGTCTAACCATGTTTTAGACATTTTCCAAATGTATGAGTTTAAACCATAGCACAATATTTTCACATTTAACAATTATGATTCTGGATAAAATCTTCAGACAGCAGTTGGCAATCAGAGCCATGTTAGTGGTCTTCTTTTCAACAGCATGTGATACGGTAACCTCTAAGGCTTTGAGGTTCAGGAGGTAACTTTATAAATGTGACTTTTTGTCATATTCGCTAATAAACTGTCACCATATCCGACAGATGATCAAGTTTCTTTGCTTCCTCTTAATGCTCCTAAATGGATTTGCAAGTTTCAATTTACCCTGAACTAAAAACAACCACTCAAAAATACAGCATTAAAATCAGAGTGTGAGCTCTGATCAGACGAGAGCTCAAAGTTTGATTGGTTCACCATGTGGTGCCATGTTTTGGCTCGACTGTTATAACAAACTTTATCATTTTATAGCTAAACAGTTAACTAAAATATGTTTCAAGTCGAGAATCAGGCAACGAACTAACAAAATCTTGTTTCATATTTGATCAGTGTTGCCTAGTTGGACGGTTCGATTCTCCTTTGGTTCTGGTGAAATCTTGCATGATTGGGAGCACTAGGAGGAGCCAGAGGAGCCTGATTTTTTTTACGGATTATCTGTCTTGTGCTTCTTTCAGGCTAGAGTGACAGTTATATGACAAATGGTAAATGGTAAATGGACCTGCACTTATATAGCGATTTTCTAGTCGCTTTGCGACCACTCAAAGCGCTTTACACTACAGACTGCGCTCATTCACCCTTTCACACACACATTCATACTGGTGGCAGAGGCTACCCCAAACGGTGCCACTGCCACCATTGGGAATTCATTCACACACCGATGAACGCAGCATCAGGAGCAATTTGGGGTTCAGTATCTTGCTCAAGGATACTTCGACATGTAGGCTGCGACGGTCAGGGATCGAACCACCAACCCTTCGGTTAGGGGCCAACCAACTCTACCAACTGAGACAAACCTTTTTTTTTTAAGTTACCTACTAAACCTTTAGGGTTTAAATGTATGAAATGCCATTAAAGCCATTATAAATTAAATAAATAAATATGGCTGTCAGAAAAATTAATGATTCCACAATTATTTGTTTCAGTTGACCTTTATTTCATAATTTGCATTTTTTATTATTTCAGAGGACTTTTATATTTCCTAACGCCACATTTACTGTTCTGTCCAATCACCTCGTGGTGGAGAGTGAAGCAGACGGATCTATATTTTACTGTGGGGCGCTGAATCTTTGTGACTATATCTGTCATATTTCATTGTGACGGACCTTCAAACTCCAGAGTCCATTGATTTTTTAAATATCGACTAAAATGGTGTTCCATAGAGCAATTTCTTTTTAGTGTGTACATGTGAAAGTACCACTTTAACCACCAGTCCATTTGCTATCACCCCACTGCAGTGAATTGTGCCTTTGCATGCCTTTTCTCAGGCTTCTTACAAACAAACAACAATCATGACAGACAGTGACAATTTTTCCAAGTATCCTCGTACTGTGGTCTGGCAAGAGAAAATGTTCTCATTTCAAACATCACCATCTCTAACTAGCAACGTCCGGTGGTTACCTCTTGGCCGCCTGAGATGGCTGCAACCCAGAGGATGTTTTTGTTGGTCTGTTTGCTGGTTTGTCGGGTTGTTTTTGGCCATGGATTTTTCAGTCTTGGCTCACCTTTGTTCACTCTAGAAAAAAAATAAATCTTCACTTAAATTCCTGCATTCTCTTTGCTCTTCCCTTTCCCAAGTCCCGCCAGCTCCCCAACTGCCTGTTGGACCCCTGGCTTTCCTCTCCTCGCCTCCCTCCCCTCACACCCCAAACCCCCTATCCCCCCCCCCTTCCTTCCTCCCCGTTGGTGCTGTGCGTGACAGTAGCTCACTGAGAAGTGGAAATGAGACTAGTAAACAATGATTAGCTCCAGAGCCAGGGCAGCCTGGTCTACCATTGGCCCCGTCTCCACACAGCAAGCGCCCACCCGCCAGCACATGACATGCAGCGGCCTATAGACCCCAACCCCGCCTCCGCCCACCAGCCCTAAATGCCCCCCACCCCCCACCCTTCAGCCAGAGTCAACACAGGGTCAGGGCCAACCTTTCACAGCCAGGTTACAAGGGGTAATCACAGGCAAACATAGCAGCCACACGCAAAATGCACACACGACACCCCCCCCCCCCTCCCCAATACCCCTCCAACCTGGGCCTCCACCCCTCCCACCCACACACACACACACACAACTACCCCCCACCCCCCCCCCACCCCCCCCCCCCCCCCCACCCACCCAACGGCCCCCTTCCTCAGCCACAAACCTGGCTCTAATTAGCGTGATGGGGATGCAAGTGGCCACATGTGTATGAGGAGCAGACTCAGGCGAGGAGAGGGAGGAGGTGGCAGTGGTGTCGGTAGAGGCAGGGGGGGGGATTCCCCCTATAGGAATAGAAGGAGAGAAGAAACAGTCATCCCCAGTGCAGGCAGTGTATTCGAAGACATTGCTATGTCTCTGGTTAACCGAGGAATCATTCTGGAGGCTTTGGTGCTCGGCCACACCGCATTTCTCAAGACAAACAGCTCTCAGGCAGAGCTCTGAACCAGCGAAACTCTCGACATCTGTAAAAGGCTGTTTAAGGACCATTATTGTGAAAGAATGACACACAACACATAATGTAGTTACACTTAAATTACTTTTTATTGATGCCTTTCTGTTTGTTTTCACAATTTAAGCACGCTGTGTATATATATAGTTGTTATTTATCCATTTTTTATTAAATCAGTTTCATAACAGTTTGCAAGTATATGGGTAGATTATGAAATTGTAAGTTCATACGGAAGCTTCTTTTATATCTGTTGAAGCAGTGAAGTGTTTGCTTTGCAGATCCAGTCACTTAATCTAAGGGTTGTAAAACATCCATAGAGGCATTGGAATTATACAGACAGCACATGGCTAATGTTGACTAATATGAAATGTGTGCTGCATTATAACACATCCTCCTGCCTCCTTATATCATTGTTTTTTTATCGTGGATCTAAAATGCACCCATCATTTTTCTAAAGTTAATTTGATATCTTCCTTCCTCCCCCCATTCCTCACCCCTCCTCCTCCTTTCCTGCTGATAATGACTGACTGTGCATGTGTGGCAGTGAAGCTTCTGTCCATCTGACTTAGTGCCTAGCTTAGGAAATGTTTTAGTACCTTCAATTGGGGTCATTAACTCCCTGAAAAAATAAACTTCTCAGTTGGTGGTAAAATAAGACACTAATTTTGCTTTCTGCACAGAGAAGGGAAATATTTTGCCTCTGATCTATCTATCTATCTATCTATCTATCTATCTATCTATCTATCTATCTATCTATCTATCTATCTATCTATATATATATATAAGATCAAGATTATGCAACTATAAAAACACAGGAAAAAGTTAGTATATGGCCTCAGATTTTAATTTGTTTGACTTAGTTTAATGTGCTTTTTCTTTTTCATTCCTCCATATTCCATCATTCAAAAGAAGAGCTACAATTCAGGGGAGTACCTGAAGTTTGTGGTGGTACAGTGTAGAACTTGGAATATCCTGCAAAATTGCAGTTTTGTAGCAAATGTATCAATATTTTATGGTTTGTGCGCACAGTTTGTTGTGTGAGATTTTATTGAACTGATTGAGCCACTGTCAGATGCAGAGATGAAAAATCAGATTGAAAGAAAAACAAAACAAATAAATGAGTGTAATATATTCACAGGGATAAATTAGCTCATATTGATCTATGCAAATAACTTTTTAAAAGCTGTACAAATCAAATAAAACATTAAAATCCAGTATAGAAAGGATGGCTGAGAGTATTTGCAGGGCTGTGTGGTACACAACTTTGCCCGAACTTTACATTTGCCACTAACTATTTTTTTAATGACTGAACCTGCAGGACTTTTGCATAACTAATCAGACGGAAATACAGTAAATAACAACATATTACTGTATCGAGACAAACCTGTGCATATTTGAAGGCAAATTGGTGCAGGACTACATATGGTTAAATTCACATGGGATGCTTAAACGCATGCAAATTACATTTTAAGATGATCAAAACACAGGCTAATTAAGGACTTAAGTACATAATACCATGTAACCGATAATAAAGTTATGCTTTTGCACGAATTTAATCGCAGCATAAACTCAGTCAAGAGTTGAACAAACCGTATGCAAATCTTTTTTTTTCAAAGCCAAAGTGCGCACGCAGAGTCCTCTGCAGCCAGAGAATAAATCATTCTAAAAAAGACACACTTTGAAACGCGCAAACTCTGCCAGTCCTCCAATTAGTGAAACAAATTGGCTCGACACGTTTCCCTCCTGAATCGGTCACCAGTTGCTGACTCTTCTCTCTCTCTGCAGTGGAAGGACGGCGGGTCGTTCACGCTGCACGCTCACGGCGTTCCCTCGACGCTCACAAGTGCGCGCCTCCGACAGCGAGCGACAACAGAGAGATGATACAGTGGGGTCTGCAGGGCTACCACAATGGGAGGAGTATGAAAGTTACCCTGAGCCCTGCCCACCGACTGCAAAACATATAAGACGCTGGAGTGAAGCAAAAAGCAGGCACTTAAGCCTTAAATCTGGATGAAAAGACTGACTAAAGACAAAAAAATCATTTTAACTCACTTTCTTATCAGTTATTTTTTTATCACTATGACCTCCTTGACATATCTTAGATATATTTCTCACCTGATATGGATATATTGATTTTTTTCCTCCAAACATACAACTGAACAGACACTTTCTTTCTAAGTTTTTTCTCTGTTTTTGAGCTGTGCAGAAAATTTGTCACAATGGCACTGGACTCAGAGTTTGGTGTGAAGGGCAGCAGCATCATCAGGGAGTGGAGTGGACAGGTCCAACCTGCTCTGGTCGCCTCCTTTGTTTTCCTCTTCTGTCTAGAAGCCTGTCTGTGGGTCAGGAACCTCCGGCTCAAGAGAAGACTGCCGGGACCCTTCGCTTGGCCGGTGGTGGGCAACGCCATGCAGCTGGGCCAGATGCCTCACATCACCTTCGCCAAGCTTGCCAAAAAGTACGGCAACGTGTATCAGATCCGGCTGGGCTGCAGCGACATTGTGGTTCTGAATGGAGACAGGGCAATACGTGAGGCTCTGATACAGCACAGCACAGAGTTTGCAGGCAGACCAAACTTTGTCTCATTCCAGATGATCTCTGGAGGCAGGAGTATGACATTTACTAATTACAGCAAACAGTGGAAAGTGCACAGGAAAATAGCCCAGTCCAGCCTCAGAGCCTTTTCCTCTGCAAACAGTGAGACCAAAAAAGCCTTTGAGCAGCATATCACAGCTGAGGCCATGGAACTGGTGCAGGCTTTTCTGCGCCAGAGTACTGATGGACGGTATTTTGACCCTGCTCATGAATTCACAGTAGCTGCTGCTAATGTCATGTGCGCTCTCTGCTTTGGGAAGCGATACGGACATGAAGAGCTGGAGTTCAGGAACATGTTAAAAAAATTAGACAAGTTTGGGGAGACAGTAGGGGCAGGTAGCTTGGTAGATGTCATGCCCTGGCTTCAGAACTTCCCAAACCCAGTCCGCAGTGTCTATGAAAACTTTAAAAGCCTCAATGAGGAGTTTTTCACTTATGTGAAAGACAAAGTGGGGCAGCACAGAGAGTCCTTCAACATCAATGTGACCCGGGACATGAGCGACGCCATAATTAACGTGATTGAGCACAGACAGGACAGCGGACTGACCAAAGAGTTTGTCGAAGCAACTGTCACAGATCTGATCGGAGCAGGTCAAGACACAATATCAACCATCATGCAGTGGATCCTCCTGCTCTTGGTCAAATACCCAGACATGCAGGTCAAACTTCAGAAGCTGATAGACAAAGTCGTAGGCCAAGACAGACTGCCATCGGTGGAGGACAGACGCAGCCTGGCGTACCTGGATGCCTTCATCTACGAGACCATGCGCTTCACCAGCTTGGTGCCCCTCACCATCCCGCACTCCACAACCTCAGACGTCACCATCGAGGGTCTCCACATCCCCAAAGACACGGTGGTTTTCATCAACCAGTGGTCTGTCAACCATGACCCCCTGAAGTGGAAGGACCCTCACATTTTTGACCCCTCACGCTTCCTTGATGAAAACGGGGCCCTAGATAAGGACATAACCAGCGGTGTGATGATCTTTTCCACGGGGAAAAGACGTTGCATCGGGGACCAGGTCGCCAAGGTGGAGGTGTTTTTATTCACAGCCGTCTTGCTGCACCAGTGCAGCTTCGAGCACGACCCCTCTGAGCCCCTCACTCTTGACTGTTCCTACGGGCTCACGCTGAAGCCCCTCCGACACTGTGTCAGCGCCAAGCTCAGAGGAAAGCTGCTCGGCTTAGTCTCCCCCGCATGAACAGCACGTCCCAATACTGTGACTCAAGGCCAGCAAACACTTTCCCACCAATGACATTTAACAGTGAGTATCAACATACCTGCACTAAGTCCTACTGTTGTATAATGTTCATATTTAATAATGATATTTAATGGGTGTATTAATACAGTCTATATTTGAATTATTGTTGGCTGAGAATATAATGTCAAAGATGTAATATTACAGGTATCAGTGCAAAGGTATTCAATTTCTGCTTCACAAAATACTCTATACTTGATCAGATTTTGTACATAATTCTGAGTTGTGTGCTTGTTTTACATCCACTTTTGCTCATGTATATGTATGACCTGTGTGCAGGAAAAAGCTACATCTCTTAAATGTTGATTTAAACTAATATAACTGTATATAAAATGCTTGTGAATGTTATAAGGTCACTTGATGACTTTTTGTTCTCATTTGTAATATGTAAGAATATATTTAACCTTTGCCACGTAAAAAGCAGTTACAAAATATTTTTTTTATCATTTCATATTTCAGGTATGACAATAAATGTAATGAAGTTTAATGTATTTCACTATCTACTGTACTCAAAAGCATATGAACACAATAAAACAAAGAATGCTGATCAAAGTGGAGGACACATGTTTGTGAAGGAAGAAATCTTTCATCAGGGGACGTCGATCAGGGTCTCCGGGATGAAGACTAGATACTGCCGTAAACCGTTAACGCTTCACAAACTTTATGCACCCAGGGTTCAGGTCTCTACTGTACAAGCACTGCAGCTACCCCCCTGTGCCAAACACACACGTCTCACCAGTACAAAAAAAACAACAACACATGTGCAGCAAATTTTGTTTCACTCATGGGGCAGTCTGAAAAACATGTTTGTTTACAAAGTCACTTTTTTCAAAGCTACATGGATGTCACTGCACTCTCTTTAACTCTCTGCATTCAGGAATTGATGTTACAAAGCCCAAGGGATGTGTTTCTCTACCTTGAATGTTCCTCGTAGAGGATATTTTGTTATCAATGTGTCGACCTTTATATGATGGAAAATAAGCTACATATGGAATTAATAAAGTGGATTGTCACTGCTCAGTGTGTCCTTGTTTATTGTCATTTCAAACTTTAGAGTGAGGCTAAACTAAAATGTCATAGTACTAATTCAAACCTGCTGAGTAAAACTCCTTTTTCAGTCTCAGAGTGTTTCCCAGAGAATGTAGGCATGGTCAGATATGTGCCAACTATGTGATATTAGGCACCACCACTGTTTAGATGTCTGTCATTACTCATTGTTACAAAAATAGAAACCTCTGGAATACTCCACTTGTGGCTGAGCATCACAAAAAACAAAGCTGATGTTTTTTTAAGTTCTTCCTTTTGTTGCACAAGCAGCCACACAACCAGATTCATAGCTAAATCCTCTTTAAAAACTATTTTGATGCAGCCACAGGCCTAACAGCTACATTATTTCTGTGACCTTTATTTAAAGGATTATTATGCCAACAATAACCTTGTATATGTTTTTTATAGAGCATAATAAAGCCTGTATCTGTTCAGAGTTTGGATCTGAAGTTTTCATGGTGATATCCCACAGCCCTTTTTCCCTTTGTATGGTTATAATTAACAGCTTGGCTGTAAATAACAGAAACCAAATCATGTTTAAAATGGCCACGGAAAGTCCATAGGAAAGTGCAAGCAGCAAAGTCATCTAACACCAGCGGAAAAAAAACATCAACTGCAGCTTATTGTCCATTACTTACACTATACGCCATCCATCCATTCCATCACTTCAAGTGCATTAGCTATTACAGGATTTATACCACACATGGTATATAGAGTTGTTTATCTTTTGATGTGTCATGGTAATCTCCGTTTTCTTCCTTGGCAATAAAACTTTAAATCTGTACTTTTTTGGCAATGGGGCCTATTGAGTAGCTGCTCTCCTTTTCCGTCATCCTACAAGGGACGCTGCTGGAAGGAGGCCAGAGTGGGAATAGGACTAAGGTCTGCAGGCTGTGGTCAAAATGGGAGGGGAGAGATAATAAAAAACCTGAGCCGCTGACCCCTCCCACCAAAGAGATACATATAAGAGAAGTGTTAAGGCTTGAACCTGATCGAGCCTTTCTCACTAGCTTCTGTGGTGGAGGAGTGAGGCAGCATGTGAGTGCTGCTTTTCATTTTGTATTAGTCAATTATTTTAAAGTTAAGAAAATTGAAAGATTTTGTATTTTAATGTATGCAAGAGTGCAAAAAAGAGGAACTAGTTGAAATGGTCTTGAATTTTTAGTGAAATTGCCTTTTTTTTATTGGACACAGTGGATGACATTTAAACTGCAGGATAGCACAATGACACTGGACTCAGAGTTTGGTGTGAAGGGCAGCAGCATCATCAGGGAGTGGAGTGGACAGGTCCAGCCTGCTCTGGTCGCCTCCTTTGTTTTCCTCTTCTGTCTAGAAGCCTGTCTGTGGGTGAGGAGCCTCCGGCTCAAGAGAAGACTGCCGGGACCCTTCGCTTGGCCGGTGGTGGGCAACGCCATGCAGCTGGGCCAGATGCCTCACATCACCTTCGCCAAGCTTGCCAAAAAGTACGGCAACGTGTATCAGATCCGGCTGGGCTGCAGTGACATTGTGGTTCTGAATGGAGACAGGGCAATACGTGAGGCTCTGATACAGCACAGCACAGAGTTTGCAGGCAGACCAAACTTTGTCTCTTTTCAGGCTGTCTCGGGGGGTAAAAGTATGACTTTCACCAATTACAGCAAACAGTGGAAGATGCACAGGAAAATTGCTCAATCAACGATCAGAGCATTCTCATCTGCCAACAGCCAAACCAAAAAAGCCTTTGAGCAGCAAATTGTGGCGGAAGCCACAGAGCTAGTTGAGATTTTCCTTAAACTCAGTGCTCAGGACAAGTATTTCAACCCTGCTCATGAGCTGACAGTGGCTGCAGCCAATGTGATTTGTGCCTTATGCTTTGGAAAACGCTATGGACATGATGATGTAGAGTTCAGAGCCTTGTTGCACAAGCTAGACCAATTCGGAGAGACAGTAGGGGCTGGCAGCTTGGTAGATGTGATGCCTTGGCTCCAGTCTTTCCCCAATCCAGTACGCAGCATGTTCAAGAACTTCAAAAACCTGAATCAAGAGTTCTTTGGGTTTATCCAGAACAAAGTGGAGGAGCACAGAGAGACATTTGATCCGGATGTGACGAGGGACATGAGTGATGCTATTATCGGCGTGATTGACAAGGCTGACAGTGACAACGGCCTCACCAGAGCTCACACAGAGGGCACGGTGTCAGATCTGATCGGAGCAGGCATGGATACCGTCTCCACCGCACTTCACTGGATTCTCCTCCTGCTCGCCAAACACCCTGAAATACAAACCAAACTTCAGGAGCTCGTTGACAAAGTGGTGGGGCGAAAAAGGCTGCCGTCGGTGGAGGACAGAAGCAGCCTGGCCGACCTGGACGCCTTCATCTACGAGACCATGCGCTTCACCAGCTTCGTCCCAGTCACCATCCCACACTCCACAACCTCAGACGTCACCATCGAGGGTCTCACCATCCCCAAAGACACGGTGGTCTTCATCAACCAGTGGTCCATCAATCACGACCCCCTGAAGTGGAAGGACCCTCATATCTTTGACCCCTCGCGCTTCCTTGATGAAAAGGGCTCTCTGGACAAAGATCTTACCAACAATGTTATGATCTTCTCAGCAGGGAAGAGGAGATGTATTGGAGACCAGATTGCCAAAGTTGAGGTATTTTTGTTCTTTGCGATCCTGCTCCACCAGTGTAGCTTTGAGAAATGTGCCAATGAGGACCTGTCTTTAAACTGCTCCTATGGTTTAACACTGAAGCCTTTAGATTACAAGATCACTGCCAAACTCAGGGGAGAACTACTTGAGGGCCAATAAAACTGTCGCAGAACTGGCTCTCCGAGTAAAGAACATAAATGCAGAAGAAGGTATGTGGTCTAAAATAAATATATCACAGGAGACTTATAAACTTTATTTAACCCCAAAACATGCAAAAGATAAGCTTTCTTACCTCTACTGACATTTAAAATTGTGACTCACAGACAATATTGTTATTTCACTCAAACTTTCTGCCAGTTACTGTGTCAGAGTACCCTTAAAATGGCATTAGAAAGCATGTAAGTCATATCTAGACTCCACGGCACTTTTACTCCTCAACTCTAAGAAAAACAGTGACTGACTAAAAACCTAAAAATATCTCTACGGGCTCGGCCACATCATGTAAGAAACAGAAAAGAAAAATGTATTAAAAAGCTTTTGATTCGTTTGCCAAAAACCACGATTCATAATAAACCGTAAGTATGTATTGTTATTTATATGAGGGTATTTAGTGGAGTTGCCCTAAATTGCAATATAAAGCGGTGGTGATGAATAAATTTCACTTTAAGCATTTTGTTTTTCTCGCTGATGGGGAGAGATGGTGTGCCAGCTGTGTGGTCTCAACTGAGCAGCTATTTGCCCAGACACTCATTCATCTTCCTGTGGAGCTTTTTCATGTTTCAGCTTAATACAAATATAATTCATCTACATTCATGTACTCTTCAATCATGCATAAGACTGTTGAATTCTGATAATAACTCATGTCAGATGTAATATATGTCTGAAAGCCACTGATTTAATTGTTGGTAATACTGTCTCCTTCCTTAACTGCATAATACATCACTGTACAACATGATTTATAAGGCATAATGTATTGTAAGCTGTGTAGAATAGCTAAAAAATGTTTTTATAATGAACAAAAACCTGTGTGAAACAGTCTGTACTCAATAAACATTTTCTATTGATTTCTAAGTGAATCTGTGGGGTGTTTAAGAGTGAAGAGAACTGCAGAGGCCAGAGAGGTCAAAGAGATAATAATAGATCATGATGTCTGGTCTTGGTGTTGTTGTGAAAGATTAATATGGGTTACAGGCCCTGCATGCTCTTGTTCTCCAGCCCTTACAAGCAGCCTGTGACTCAGTGCACCAGCACAGCAGCAGCAAGCAGCCGCAAGGTTCACTCGTCAATATTTTACATGGAGCTTGCTGTGCTTCTGACTGCTATGTCATTTGTTTTTCCTGAACGAAGCAGCCGAGTCACTGTTATCTCTAATTTATCAATACACACAGAAGTTTGTCGTCCTTTTAACTGGCAGTATAAGCAATAATAAATAAATAAAAAGGTAATGAAGAAACACAACAATTCTGACATTACTAAGCACTCATGTTAACACTTTGACTTAACTAACACTGTTACGGGGGCACATATACATACCTGTGTATCACATTTCATTTTTTGAAATCACACTTTTGGGACCAATTTGGTTTTGCCACCTGTTGTTTTGATGTTTGTCCACTAAAGTTTGAGGTACCTGTACTTACCTTGTGTAATATTTTTGAGCTAATATTTGCATTTTTCCCCCTTATCTGACAGCTACAGGTACAGATTAAGATATGTATACATATATACATATAAACTTTAATTTCAAAACACAATCATGCTCAATGAAGAATTTTATTGTATATATTTATTGTTGTACTAAATATATTTGACCCTATGTTTGGTGTTACTTGGCCTATTATTAATTTTAAAGCCATTACTTTAGAGGGAAGTTTGCAGCAGGGCTCCATGCTGCTTTGTTTTTACGCCATGGTGTCATGAAGAAGTCATGTACCTGCAGTTTTAAAGGCTAAATGCCAAAAGGCAAATATTACAGATCGGTCCAAAGAACCAATACAAATTTGTGCAGAACAACTTTGACTTTCTTTACTTGTACCCCATTTATAATCCCTCAGATGTATCTTGTGAGCACATTGTAAACATTGCCAAAACAAAGTTAAACTAAAATATAATTATGGCATTCTATATAATGAGTCACAGGGTTTTTCTCTGCTAAAAGACTTTTTCCATCAAACATTAGTTGTCACACACAACTAACTCACATACCAAAGCAATGATTACAAGACAGTTTTCATGTCTGTTAAATACTCCTTACTGGCATTCAACCTGACATGACCCACTTGTGTTTGTACTCACGTCCGTCAAAGATTTCCATTATATGTCACCTTCAGTGGCAATCATATGAGATCTTTCTACTCCAACAAACAGTCAACAACCTTCCTAAAATGTTCCTTATTTTGAGAAAACCAAAACCACCCAATGCTCAACATTTATCCTAGCTGTAAGTATGGTACATAAATATTAGTTTAAGTGTGGCTTAGCAGCTTATCGTCCCCCCCCCCCCGGTTTTATCTCCCTTACTTTGCCACAGAGCATTTCCTCTGCTGCAGAGTCTACCTGCGTACTTGTAGGAGCAGTACTGTGGCTGGACTCTGATGGGGGCTTGTTTTCACTGAGGTTAATACAGAGCAGAGCTGAAGACATTCTGTACTGCAACAGGAGCTCCCTCTCTCTCCCTCGCTCTCCCTCTCTTTCTTTGCTCTGACACCACAAGGACCCCAGAGGGAGGAACGGGCCGCCTAACCTCCCCTGTTTCCATCACTGCTTCCCAAAACATCCTAGAAATCTGTCCAGCTGAATGACTCCCTTTCACCCCGAGTCACCCGTTCCAAATACCCCGCAGCCATCGACCTGCCGGGTTTTACTCCTTAAAGGAAAACAGAAAAAGTGTAAAAGGAGGTTATTTGCATTCTGCACATACACAGAGCCACAGGGTGACCTCCCACAAGGTTCTTGTACTCTTCGCTACCACCTCTATCCAAAAACCCCCTCTCCTCTCCTCCACTCATGCAAACTGCAGTCACTTTCTGGAAGATGACACACGGTTATGTAGAATTACTTGGAAGCAGACAAATTCAATTCTCCAGAAAATCTCTTCCCCTGTCCACTGCCATCATCTGCTGGAACACAGCGGAACATTGTGTCTGAGCTGGGAAACAGCCTGGTGCTCAGCCAATCTTTCCTATAACACCAACACACTGACCACAGCTACACATGAAATCCAAAATGCTGCAGACTAATAATATGACTCTAATTTTGCGTGCTGTTTGTTCTGACCCAAAGCACCAAACATTATAAGCAGATCATTAATCATTTCGTTGCCAAAAAAGAATTAAGTATCCCAGTAAACATTTTTTATTCTTTGAATAACAAGAAGCCTGTGCGGTGGGAAAAAGAAGTTCATGCTAAGTATGAATCAACTTTTTCCCAGAGAACACAAAGGTGACATTTACAATGTCAAATAACCGTCATTGCCCAGAGGTCAACAAACACTCAGTCTCTCCTCTGCCTATTTGTAGCAGCATATTTATACGGCAGGTTAGATATTTTGCCCCAGTTTATAGAAACACTCTCTTTGTGGTAATTTGAGCCTAAAAGGGAAATGTCATCTTCTGCCAAATTCTCTCTAAAACTGAGGCTCGAGGTTTTTTAACTGTCATCCTGTCATCAGACTGCATTACAATGTACAAAGAGCTCAATTATGTCCAAAACAAAATGGAAATTGTTGTAATTTGCATTCTGATTCAGTCAGTCAAAAATTCCATACATTATGTGTAATGTTCCATTTGTGGCTTGAAGCTTATTTCCCCTCTTTTTAACCCCCCAGTATAATTATGTCATGGACATAAACACTAAGTGGGAATTATAATAATGTTCCAGTTGACATTACAATCAAGCCGTGCCACCTTTAAGTTCATTATTATTATTATTATTATTATTATTATTATTGTGTTTTAACATACTGTATTACTGACAACCATTAGTGACCCATCACTTCTATTGAGAAACCCCCTTATTGTCAATATACCTATGAAAGCTAGACATCCTCTGCTGTAGGTCTCTTTTGTGGTTGTAAAGTTTCATGAGGCTTTGATTATCCTTGAAGTCACAACCATGCATTTTATACAGTGAGGTTAAGATTTAAGAAATGCTCTCATGGGCTCATTGAATCTAAGAGTCTCAGCTTTCCAGTGATACCCATTTCATGCAAGTCACAGACTGTTTAGTGACCCCAGTATGCAGAAATATTCATGCCAAAAATTCCACACGTTATGTGTGATGTTCCATTTGTGGCTCGAAGCACGTTTCCCCTCTTTTTAACGCCTCGGTGGAATCATGTTACAGACATAAACACTGTCCAGGAGTTATAATAATGTTCCAGTTGACGTTATATTCAAGCTGTGCCACCTTTAAGTTCAGCGTCGTGCTATATACTTTTGGAATAAAACATCATGCAACCATCGTAAACACATGTGAAGTGACCCCTTTTCAATAAACAATTACCCAACTCATTATTATAGGGCGGGGCGGTTAGTGATGTTGTTTTGTCCATGTTAGGATTGTGTTTTGGAGCGGTGGCAAGGAGAGGAGCTTTGGTGTAATTTAACACAATGTGCGGTTCCATTTCTTTCCACATAACAAACAATTATTTTCAGGAAGTGCGGGAGGAAGTGATCCGTGATGGTCAGTATGAGAACATGACGAGCATGTGGTTTGTGTTCACGGATGGGAGTTTACATCACGGTCACTCATATTAACTGTGTTTAAGTGGTCATTTTTATTTGGTGTGGAAACTGAGCAACACTGTCTCCTGTGATTTATGTTAAAGGGCAAAGCTCACTGCCAGTGCAGGAAGCATGATGGTGTGATGTTCATAGAGTGGCGTGAGACAAGAGGGGCGCGGAGACATGAGACATGCTGATATCAAAATTTCCAGTTTTGTGGCTATCAGACTGCATTTCATAATCACATTCTCCAGTGTCTAAACAGCTGTACTTCTTTACAGGCTTTATCAAGTTTAAACACAGAAACTCACTCTTTAGTTGCCAAACCTAGAAAGCAAACTATAGTATGTCTCCTGCTAATAGTCTGTGATCTCACCCATATTGTGATAAATCAGTTCTGGTGGACCCTTAGAGTGACTATCTGGTACTTCCCTGCAGGTCCAGCACCTTCAAGAGGCCATTGATCATGTGCAGTGTCAAAGATAACGGCGTCTGCTCAGGCAGATAACGAACCACTGGCACCACTCTTGTGTAACAGAGACTGGAACCTCTCTGAGAGAGTGTCTCTGTGAAGCAGACATATCTGATTTGTTTTGAAAAGGGAAGAAATAAATCAGATTATTGCTTTGTGTATTTTTTCAAGTAACTTGAGAACGTTGGAAACATTCAGCAGAGTGATATCCCATGCATGTGTGGGAGAGAGACTACAAGACGTGCAACTGTTAGCTAACCCTCATTCTGCAGCCTTTTAGTGAGAATTAGGGGTTGTAGGCAGTGGGTTTTTATGGGGAAATAGCAGGTCAACAGTAAATGCCACATGGTGCATATCATCTGAAAGCTGGAGATCTGAAGATTCATTTGCAGCACGGTGTGTCAAGCTGTTCTGGTCATAAATCTGTAATTAAAATTAGTTAACAAATTAATTAAGTTAACCTATTAAGACGTATAAGGGTTCAGAACAATAAAGTTTGGCTTTCTGAAGTCCATTTCCAGCTCAACTATGTCCGAATTAGGAATTTTTAAAATTATGTATTGGATAAAAATGATTTTTTTAAAAACAACAAAAAAAAACAACAACAGAATATTACATCAATACACCAAGACGTTTGGAACAACACAGAAGAATCTGTTAGTTTCAGAAACTTTACTTAGTTAGTTTCAGACATTTTGGGGATTTCTGTATTTTCAGCGAGTTGATAACAAGCACTAAGCTATACATCCAATGAATGCTATAGATTTATAGTTTGTGGTTGTAAAGTTTCATGAGGCTGTGATTATCCTAGATGTCACAGCAGCTCATTTTATACAGTGAGGTAAATTTTCAAGAAATGCTCTCACTGCAATGGGCTCATTGAATCCACGAGAGGCTCAGCGTTCCAGTGATATCCATTTCATTCAATTCACAGACTGTTTAGTGACCCCAGAATGCCGAAATATCATAGACTGTCATGTGCACAAGTTGAAAATAATGCATGAGAAAAAAACTGTGGTTTTTGTCTTAAACTGTATTTTATCACCATTTATCATTGCTGACATGATTTCACAACACAGAACCAATCAGATTCATGATTCATCAGATCTTGTTTCACACGAATCATCTACTACAAAATCATATGTCCCACCATAGGAACGCCAGGGGGGTTAAAAGTAATGATTTCAATAAATTTACATTTTTGTACAGAAAAACAAAAAAACTAAAGCATAAAACATTCGCTTTTTCTATAGTGCACTTTATCCTACACAAGCATAAAATAAGGCATAGACCATGAAGAAGTAGTTACATTGTTTTATGACAAAGCAAAATGCCATCTAGTTTTACTTTATTCAAGAGCAGGCAGAAGTCTCTACAGCCAATATCGCCAACACTCAACAACAATCTAAATCGACAAACAGAACGACAAGTAAGAGGAAAATGTGTATTTTTGATTTGGTGGTGAACTGTCCCTTTAAGCTCAAACCATGAAACACAGTACAAAAGCAAAAGAGCACGAAAGGAAGCAGAAGAGGCTGTCTGTTTACTTTTGGCCACATAGTGTATAACAGAGAGTAAAGGGTTAATCTGAGTGTGAACATTTGGAGTCGCTGCCAGTCCAAGAGTCTGTGTCTGTGGTCTGAAACAGTGGCCTCGGCACAGCTCAGAGGGTAATCATCTCAGTCCACAATGAACATATAATATTTTATAATCACTGGTAAGAATAAGAGAACAACATATTACCATCATCGAGATGCAGTCTTTCATTTTCACTTTTTCAGAGAATGACGGAAGATTCAGATGGATTTGTCTTTGTATATTTATTAATGAGGAACAATCAGTCATAATCTGCCCCAGTTTTTTAGTGTAGGGATTTAAAATTGGAGCTGATATATTGGCATATAAAATATCTTGTAACTAGAGGTCACAGCAGCTCCCTGACAACCATCTCCCTGACAGCAGCTCCCTGACAACCATCTCCCTGACAGCAGCTCCCTGGCAACCATCTCCCTGACAAAGACGGGGGAAAAAATCAAGCAAGCTACCCAAAGTGCAGCAGAACCCCTCTCCTTCTACCCCTCGCTTTCACGCCATTCCACTTCAAGCCCTCTTCTTGGCAACACTTTACGCCAGACCAAAACAATTTAGCAATAAGCTATTTGCGTTCGTGGGGATTCGTTTTCAGTTGTTTTTACATTCTCCTTTTGTAGTGGGCTCTGATTGCCTGTCAGAATTTCCCCACTCACATGGAGAATAACGGTTTGCTGGAGCTGACCACTCTCCGAAAATACTTTGCTCTGTTGAGACTTGGAGCAGTCTGCGCTCGGAACATGTTGGCTTGTTGACAGTGTGAGATGTTATATTTCAGTTCCTGTTATCCTAAACGACAGCTTCACATGGTCTACGTGTTGTGCCTATTTTTGAGGGGGCTCACTTTCACTGAAAAAAAGAAAAGAAAATGGAGACATGCACATTTTGACATTTTTAGGAATTTTACAGTAACCCCTTCTATGACTCACATGTCTATAATGCAAGAGAAATATACTTATTATATGTTATAATCTGCTTATAGCACTGTATAATTTGAGTTATAAGCACTATAAACACATTTTAAAGCATTTTATAATGAATAGTTCAAGTCAAGTATGCATTTTTTAAATTGGCTCCCGAAATAAAATGTCACGTTAAAGTGTTATGACTTTAAAAATCATTATAAATCATTGTTACAAAGCATCATGAATAGTAATGAGTGCTTATAACTACAATTACAGACTGCTATAAGCAGATTACAAGCCATTGTAACTATGTTTTTAATGCATTATAGACTTTTGCATTATAGAAAGTGTAACCAGGTTGATTTGTGTGGTAATGGCGCCGCAAACCCTATTGTGAGCCTTACAATAAGGATCAAACAGCCTACTAAGTCTAAATTAGCCTACCGACATTACTTATAGGTCCAAATGAGAATTTATTAACAGGATTTTGTCAGAATGTAGCGAGGACCAAAGTGCAAATCAGAGTCTGAACACTGAAGAAATATCTAGGGAGATTTGGAATCGAGGGCTAGTTTAAACTAGACTTGAAGTTGGCAAAGTTTAGAGGTTAAGGCACCAGACTGTAAGCTATGATGCACATTCTAGATGACTAAAATGCTAAAATGTGTTTATAATGCTGCATATAACTATGCATTTTTACAACTGAAGAATACCAATGCTTTGGGCTTACATTAATGATGAATTAAAATGAAAATGTTTAGAAATAACCATAAACATACATTTTGTACGGGAGCCACTGCAAATGGCCTGAATATCCTCAGGTTGTCTACCCATGACTTAAATATGTGTTTCTTTTTGATTTCGTCTTCTTTTGCAAAGGTCTGATGAAAAATTCAGCAATGACACTTTGATGACGCAGCTGACACATCTGTACCTGGAGCTCAATTCTGTTCATGTGGACACACACATGCTAAGACACTGTGTACCCTATGCTTTATTCAGCACTCATTAGCTTCATGACAGCACACAGGGTACATCAGCAGTTCACATGCACCGGGAGAGGTCAACAGTTTGTCTCTTTCTGCCTATCTGTGTGTCTCACTGAGCTCTCTGATCACGTGAGTGCTGATAGGCCAAATATAACAACATGTACACTACAGGCCAAGTTTGTAAGCAAGGTCAAATATGTACAAAAAAAGATCACCATTGGTATACTCTGCAACAAAATAAACATTATTATTTTATAAAGAGTCACTTATTACAACACATTTTTACTATAATTATCAGGTCTTTGGGTTTTTATTGCTTAGACTTTGTGTATCCTTCTTTCCTAAATGTATAAATCTGTACTCTTGTTTCTTTTGTCAGAGATATGAACACAGTTGAGATTTATTGAGATTTTTAAGCCAAAGAGCTGAAGTGAGAAATGCAAACAGTGATTTTTATTGTTGTTGTTTTTTTTTTTACTTTTGCACTGAAATTGTGACTCTTCGAAATCTTCTCAACCCTAAAACTTATTTTCTTTTGTTAACATTTATTCAGCAATGGTCTGGCAACATTAATGTATATCTAAAGGTAAATTCAGGAAAATGGTTCAATTCAATGAAAGTAAAGTCTGATCATGTAGTAAACATATCCAAAAAATCCAAAGAATCCATACTGGATTTTAAGAAAGCCATTGTGAACAGAAAATTTAAGTTCGTTCCAAACTTTTGGCCTGTAGTGTAGCTGTAACTGAAAATTCAACACATCAGAGCAAACAGAGTCCAATATCTTAATCAATCTTCTACAGCCTGTTTCTTCGGGACACACACAGGCGCCTCTAATACTCAGTTTTACAAGCATCCAGCTATTCCTAGAAAAACAGATGTGGACAGGATGTCGAACACGTGGGTGTTGGTGACTCTGCAAGTTTCTATCAGTTGGTTTGCAGGACAATACATCCGGTAAATCCTTGTGTGGGACTCCATGCTGTAAGCAGGCATCTGAGTCGGTGTAAGGGGGGACAGAGCAAGAGGTCCTGGAAGACAGCTTGAGCTGGAGCGGAGGTGCGGATCATAAAGAATAACAGAGCGGGGATGAAGGGCGCTTATGGAAATGCTGGGGCTAACACAAGGTTCCGGAGACACCATTTACTCAGCCTGCCAGGATTAGGAGGACTTGGCCGGCGGTTCCTCTCCTCCTCCTCCTCCTCCTCCTCCAGCACGAGGAGTCGAGCTCCATCCCACAGAGGGGAAAACTGAGAGGACACAGAAGCCGATCATGTTCAGAGTGTTTGTGTGGTGGCATCATATCCACTCAGTAATCCAGAGAGAAATTATTTGTCAAAGATTTGCAAAAAGAAGGGGGATTTTCTGCATACCGGCACATCATCTCCAGCTCTCACTTAAGATGCAAAGTTTACTGGAGTGTAAAGCCATGCAATGCGACTGATGACAACAAATACGTATTACAGCATTAAATCTTTGCTGGGTGATCTCATAGCATTATGTAAGAAAGCAGTGCCCGTGCCAGACCCTTCAGACAGAGTGCAGGGGAGACATTCAGGTGCATGCCGCTGAGCACGCAGCTCTCTTCTTCGCCTGCCATACTTGGAAATAGTTGTTTGAGTTCGCTCAACTTGATTACCCCAATAACAAGCACAAGCCAAGCCTTTTAGAAGATTGGGGAGGGGTTATAATTATAGCTTTCATGTTTATAATGAAACGAAACCATAAACTAAAACAGTTTAAATCACTTTAAACTCTTTTGCATCAGTGCAGTAGCTCCTGGTGGTTACATAATTCAGTTTGAGCAGGGAAGGAGTTAACACATCTGCAGCGAGCTACCTCTGTCTGAACCAGAGCGGCTGTGGGACTTGAAGCTCAGCTTTCAAATACAATTACACGTTTGTGCAAATTGTACCCACTTGCCCAAACTCTCATTCAGTGTAATTACTTCAAAAACATGTGATTCTTAATTTTTTTCGATGAAGACAAATTATTTGATTGAGAATTATAATGATCGAGGATTTATTATGATTTTCCTCTCATTACTCTGGTGGTCACATAGTGTGAACTAAAGAGCATGAAAAAGGAGTAGTTTACAAAAAAATAAAACATTTTTCATTACTTCTACCTCTCCTCTCTGCTCTGTGTAAACAGATTTTTAGTGAATATATGTCACGTGACCATTCATCTCAGCAGAATCAGTCATGGCTTCACAGTGTCTCTGAGAAGCAGAATTTAATGTTTTTAACAGGATCTAGTTATTCCAAGCAGGTTATTTATGGTGACATGTTAAATGAAGCATAATAATTCAACAAATAAAGTGATTTTGACAGAAATATTGCAATTTTTAGCTTTGATTTAGTTACTTTTAACATACACTTTCGTAACCTATGATCAGTTAAAAGACTGAGTTTCTTTCTACAATACACAGTTATCTTGTCAATCTTTTAAAGAAATATACCAACAAGTGAACGTTCTTAACGTGTTTAAAATGGGGAAAAAAATAAATCTTTATTTATTTAATTGTTTTCTGGGTTGTTTTTTGTGTTTTTATTTTTTGTTATTGTATGTATATCATAACTGTCTCAACAGTTTTTTTGGTAAAAGTTATTCTGTTAAAATAAATACAAATTAAAATGACGAAAACAATTACTTTGATACTTATATATGCATCTAAAAATGTGCGGATGGAAACACAAGCACATTTAGACAGGAGGCCATGAAGCTGCTTGACAGGAAATATATGATCAATGTATGTGTGTATCTCTGTATCCCACTGCAGAAACAGCATCTGACATGATTTGGAGACAGTGTTTTAGACATTGAAACCAAAGAAGAAGTGAGCAAGTGCAGCTTCACTCGGGAGGTGTATAGCTTAAATCAGTAAAGTGCCATTTGATGACTCAGAGGAAAAGGGGAGCTCTGGTATGAATGACAGCCGCTGACTCAGATAGCTGCACACGCACACAGGTGGCTTTGGTTTTGTCAACTTGTGCCTTTCCTGTGACGAGCAGACACCAGAAAGAGAGAGACACATCCACGAACCCTCATCTCACCCCCACCACCATCCACATGCCAAGCCCGGTCGCAGCAGGCAGAGCTGGGGAGACAGGAGTCGGGGTGTCTGGTCCAATTCTCCAAACTGGGATCACATAGCAGAGGAGAACCCATTAAGCGAGTCCTGGACTTTGGCTGACTCCCCAGCAGCATAGGCCCCTCATCATAACCCCCCCCCCCCCCCCCCCCCCCTTCTCTCTCCCTTTTACTCCTCCCACGCACACTCCCACCCCCTGCTGGCTTGAGTGCCAGGAACTAAGATGTATGGGCCTCTGCAGAGAACCGCCTCCAAGGTAGCACTTTTCCTCTCTGCCAGCAAAAATAAGACATTCTGCTCTCTCTCGCCTTCTCTCCCCCCGTCTCAGCAACACAAGTCCCTCCGCATCACCGCGGTCAGAGGGCTGCCAGAAGCTGCAGCCAACAGCTACACTCTGCTTCGCCCCCCTCTCTCCCCCTGGTTCTGAGAGAAATTTACTTTACTTACTAAGAAAATTTATGTAGATAGGGGCCTGCCAGTTCGAGAGGCAGTGTGTGTTCCTTCAGATAGGTTACTATGTGTACAGGAGCGGACCACTTGTTGCGTTTATTGTTGTTTGGTTGGAAGTAGGGAATTACACGGCAGTAGAGGATCTGGACTTTTGAAAACAGATAGAAGCAGTCTAAGGTTGCACTTTAATATCATTAGTTGTGGGTAGTTGTGGGGACTTATAACTGACTCATGCTCATGTTGGAACCCCAGGCACTAATCATAACCGTAACAATGAAATCCTCCACAGTAATCCTTACCCTTACTTTAACCAGAGTCTAATTATAACTCCAAACCCCTAATCCCTCAGCAGCAAAACAAGGACAAGACTTTTTAATTTTAGGGGATATTCGTTATATTTTCTGCACCAGACAGACTGAAAAAGAAGGAAAAAAAACACATAAATGTCATTATGTTGTAAGGAGAAATCCTGACGTCATGCAACCTCAACAGTTCATCGCTTTTGCCTTTATATGATCCTCCAGCCTATAATTAGTTTGGCATCATGTCTTTTAAATTTTACAGACTTTTAGATCCACAAAGTACGTTTCTAATAAAAGATCTAAAAGTGCTGACATAATCAACCAGCAAACGGACATGCATGCGTATTTGACATCTGTCTTTGTGCTTGTGGTAGGTCACCAATACCGGGACAGACAAACTCGAATGAAGCGTAAATGTTCGCTGACGTAATGTGGACACATCTGTATTTTAGGTTCAACGCAAACATGTGGACATTTGAGTGCAAAGGGACAGCTGCCTGCGTCCTCCTGAGCGGACCAGCTGAGAAAACACTCCTCGCTGCACACTGCGCAGCATAAAAACTTTACATTCCAATGGCTCACATCCCACGGCACCCATTCTGCTTGGCCCGGAGCTGACATCACACCTACTCGTCGTTTCAAAACATACTGCAAGGGAAGAGTTTAACATGCAGTTCATCACCAGACGATTTATGACGAGTCATAAAAAGGTACGACTCATTCTGATGCAGCTTGTGAGCTTTCGAGGGAGATAAGGAAGGACGTCAGGTGATTTTGCAGGGAAAAGGATACTTAATACTGTAGTTCAGTCAGATCCAATTCCATCATGTAAAGTGGATGACATGGGAAAATGCACTGTGGTGCACCACAGCACAGGTTCTGAAATCTCAGCAACACATGACAGAAGAAACTCTGGGATCTATTACCACCCCAGATAAATATATATTTCCAACACCTGAAATGGATTTTCTAATAAGTAAATATTAAAGCTGCACTTGTCAACATATTTATTCTAGAGCATGACCAGATTTTTGAGACCTATGCCAACACAGATTTTAGAGGGGAAATGCATTGATAACTGATATAGTCTTTTTTTTTTTAAACTTTAATGAAGAAATACCTTATTTATGTAGATTGTGCACGGATTTTTCACAACTCTGCAAATGTACTCGGAGAGCTACTTTCTCAAACATAAAGACTTTATTAAATAATATTTAACATTGTCATACATTATACAAAGAGTGTATAACATTGTCAGCCAATTCTATAAATGATAAAGGAGAAAATAAAGAATAAATAGGAATAAAATAAACAGCTAAATAAACATCATTACTGTTCAGTTTCAGTCAATTGCTGACTATTAAAAAAAATCACGCCAAGCAACATTTTCTGCATTATATATTCTGTAAAAAAAGTTCAATATCAATATCACAGAATCGCAATATTGGCCAGTTATATCTGTCTGTGGCTCAGTTGATAGAGTGGTTGCCTACTGATTGGAAGGTTGGTGGTTCGATCCCTGACCATGGCAGCCTACATGTCGAAGTTTCCTTGAGCAAGATACTGAACCCTAAATGGCTCCTGATGCTGTGTTCATCAGTGTGTGAATGAATTCCCAATGGTGGCAGGTGGCACCAGTGTGCCCTGATAGCCTCGGCCACCAGTATGAATGTGTGTGTGAACGGGTGAATGAGCGTAGTGTGTAGTGTAAAGCACTTTGGATAAAAGCGCTATATAAGTGCACACCATTTCTATATCTGTTGGGCTCTTATTTATACTAAGAATGGATCAAATGCAAGGGCTGGCTCACAAAATAAATGCTTGAATTATGTTGCATTACCACTGAACTTCATGAACGTCACATGATGCGTCTTGGCATTCAGCAAAGTTGTTGCAAAGGAAGCAGGCCTCCTATGAAGCATGGTAAGCTCGCAAAATGTTTGTTGCATCTTCAGTGGAGTATTTATTTGCAAAATAATATAATAGCCTATGTCGTGAAAAAGTTTCAGGCCTATATGTGTGATCTGATCAAAACTAGTTGGAAACTTCTGGAGTAATTAACTGACAGCAAGTCTTATTTAGCTAACTAAGCAAAAAAGCTTATGATAGGATTTATGCAATGTTGCTCACATATCTGAGGTCAAAGAAATGAGATGAAAGGTAGTTCTTTATCAACTCCTCCAGTCCAGGGAGGTCAAATATCAGGGTGAGCTGAAGAGCCTGGAGCTGATAAGGAGAGCACATATATGAACTTGAATGAACCCTCATTAAATATTCTATAGCTCCAGACTAAATATATCTAGGGTGGGAATGGGGATTCATCATGTGCAATTGAATGGAAAATACACAAGCATTCATTAAGTGCAGAAGCTCAGATACAAACGCTTCTACTACCATTGGTCCCGAGCTTTCATCCCACAATGCATCTGTTTTTTTCCTAATGGCTGTGGTGACTCGTGTGACCATGTCCCTATTCATAAAGCTCATGTGGTCACACAGTGGTTTCAATAGCATGACAGTGATATTAACCATTATTCTGGGGCATTATTAAAAAACAGGCTTAATGTGATGATTTTTAAAGTTTTTATGAAACACTCAATAATGTTCCCCAACACACACACACACACACACACACACACACACACACACACACACAGAGCTCAACTTGGAGATCTCTCCAGACATTGTAAATACAATGAACAAAAGAATGAAACTATACTATAAACAATGCAGACAATATAGCAATGACTAATACTGTAGACTAAACAGTGAAAGTGAATTAAATTATTACAATTCAATTGCCTAGGGAAGCATTTTCACAGATTGTTTGTTTTTCTCATCGTCCAATATTTAGACTTGTGTCAATTTAGCCTATTTAGAAAAAATTATGGTAAACAGAAGTGATATACTACAGAAGAGCTGGAGAGAGAGAGAGAGAGAGAGAGAGAGAGAGAGAGAGAGAGAGAGAGAGAGAGCAAAAGCATCTCTGTGACTCGCCCAGGTTACCTTACAAAGATAATAATCAGGACTTTAACACCGTAGCTTTTCACCTTTTGAAAAGGGGTAAAGGTGTGTTAGGGTTAGGGTTTAGGGGAAGATAGCAGGTCAACAAGAAATTAAGTGGTGGACATCACAGTAGTCAAAAATGCCTCCAAAATACAACATGAAGACACCAAAACCTCAAGGATCACTATGGGAAAGTCCATGCTGTGATTTTGATGGTTATGAAGGAATTGCATTTTTCAGCAATTGGATGGTGCTGTTAACTGCTGAGAAACCCCCTTTATTCTCACTATACCTACATCCTCTGATTGCTCTAGGTCTTCAGTTTGTGGTTTTGAAGTTTCATCAGGCATTCAAATTCCCAGAGGTCACAACAGATCATTTTATACAGTGAAGTCAAGTTCCAAAAAATAGTCTCACCAAAAGATTAGGTCAGGACCTGTTGGCAGGCTGTCAGGGTTAAGAGGCCAGTGCTAACCGGAGTCAAATTCCATGTTTGTGTACACGTACTTGGCAAATAAATCTGATTCTGATGTTATAAAAAAAACAAGCAAAACAAATTGTTTTTTGGTTGATATCCATGTAACTTCCACAGGGTTAAAAAGTATGAAGGTTCAGTGACATATTGGTTCCAGGCAACGCAGCCTTCATGCTTTGGGACTTGTTGACTCGGGTAACAGTAATGCAGTGTATTGCTACTTCACAATGCACCAGAAACTGTGGATGTATCAAAGAGCAGGCTGAAAAGCCAAGCAGACAACAAAGCCCGGAAAAGAGTTCAGGATATAGAGAGCCGACACCATCCATAGCTCAACACATTTCTGGGAATTGCGCTCGCTCATGCTGTGATTGGAAATAAGGCAGACATTTGTTTAGCACACAGAGTGTTAATTTGTCAGAGTGCTAATTAGATGTAAGCAGACCTTGTTGCTCAGCATGCCAACTATAACACACATGGGAAACGGTGCACTCGCACTGAGGAAATGACTAGGCTGGATTGATGGAATTCCATAAAGGCCAAGGACATTTATCACTGGATGTAGAAGCACAAGAGCAGCTTGATGCCAGCGTGAGAATATATGCAGCCAAAAACTGTTGATTGAGCAGGCGGAACAGGACAGGGAAGTAACTCAGTCGAAAGGGTAGGGGAAAGAAAAAATCTCTAGGCATATTCCACTTCTTTGGCAGGTCCTCACCTTGGTAATATAAGAGTGGGGAACGAACAGCAGAAATATGTATGGTTTTCAAGAATCTGGCAACAAGTCCAACAAGGCTTTTGCTGGCAGTTTTTTTGCATTTGGACTGAAATTGAAAATCCCTTGGATACCTCTTCTCGCCGCAACATGGCATCTGATGTGGTCAAATAGCTCGTGATGAAAATATTGTGTGTGATTATCTGACATTAGCTTGTGTTTATAGGGTATTTTGAGGCATAACAAAACAGTACCATATATTTAGAAAATTGCTTTATCTATGTGGGAAGGGGAGCAGCAACTTTTACCCAATTTTCTGGATAAGCTTGTGACATCTCTTTCAGATGAGTGTTGGGAGGAAACAGATAAAGCTTTCCATGTGGCATGTTCTTTTTCTGGCTTATTCCTTTGCCCCGCTGCCAGAGAACGGAGTGTAATGGAGTGGTACGTGGAGGACGAGGGGGGAGTAAATGGAGGAACGCTGAACATGCATGAAGGAAAATAGTCCTCCCAAATGACCGTAATGGCTGGGGGACAGAATGTGTACTAATCTAGGCAAGGGGCCAAGCCAAACAGCCTGAGGGGGCAAAGGGGAAGCTGTAGCCAGGAGAGTAGGGGTGGGGGTGGGGGTGGGGTCAAATAAAGTATATGAAGGGTGGAAGGGACAAGGCGAGACAAATGCCATTACAGTGCAGAAATGAAAAAAGCCAGGAGGGAATCTGGGAGTTGTAGTGAGTGTTTGCTGTGAGGAGGGGGATTAGGGTCTGGTTGCAAGGCGATACGGAGCCACCTGTTAAATTGTGCTGAACGTGCACAAACACAAACACACTTATATACACTTGTAGAACGCACAGAGCATGCAGTATCTCTACCACTGCCTTTTCCCCTTGTTCACACACACACACACACACACACACACACCCAGTGACCTCCTGGGTGCTGTGTTTTCTGCGCCATGGTATGTACAGCCAAGTCACACAGCTTGAGCTGCAGGGAGGTCCAGAAACCCAGAGGGAGATGGTACGTGACAGAGAGCATGCTGTCCGTGGATGCGTGTGTGTGTGTGTGGGTGTGTGTGTGTGTGTGTGTGTGTGTGTGTGTGTGTGTGTGTGTCAGGTTGGACGAGACGGAGTGGATTTTTAGTGCTCAAGAAAGTCTATAGGTATATAGCACCAATCAAAAGTTTGGACACACCTCAATGTTTTTTCTTTATTTTTTATAAATCTTCTATATGAAAGACATCAAATTATAAAGGAACACATATGGAATTATGTAGTAAATAAAAACATGTTTTTTAGATTCTTCACAGTAGCCTTTAACCTTTTGCTTTGATGTTCTCAAACACGAACAGAAGGCAAGAAATTCCACAAATTAACTATTGACAAGACACCTGTGAATTGAAAACCATCCAGGTGAGCAGCTCATGAAGCTGCAGAGCATCATCAAAGCAAATGGAAAAATATAAAACATATTCTGCTCTAACACTTTTTTCTTTATTACATAATTCCATATGTGTTCTTTCTGTTTTGATGTCTTCAGAATTAATCTGCAATGTAAAATAATAAAAAAAATTAAGAAAAACCATTGAATGAGAAGGTGTGTGCTAACTTTTGACTGGTACTTTACATAAATATGATGAGTGGCAGTGTTTTTTGTTAATTGTGCCCAAATTTGTTTTCATGGTAGAGAAAGGACAAAAAAGACAGAGGGCGCAACATCTGATATCCATATGTTCACTTGGATAAAACCATTTTAATCAAGTGTGTAGCTACATGGAGCCTAAGTAGCCGCCTGTGAAATAAAGAACACAACAAAGTCAGCCCTCTTCGTGTTGGGTTTGTGTGCGTGTGTGACCGGTTGTATGCACACGTGTATACAAACTGTGCGGAGAGGGCATGTGAGCACCATGCTGCATCGATTGCTTGCTCTAAACTCTGAAAGTGATTTTCTCACCGTATCTTGGAGGAAATGATTCATTAGGCTGCGGCCCAGTTGGGATAGCTCTGACATGGAATAAGAAGCAGCCACTCACCCTGGCTGATGCGTTTGGAGTGCGCACCGAGACGAAGGGGAAGATGGGAAGCAGCCCGTGAAGGCCATGACGGGAAAGCGGGGAATTGAAATGGCAGAGATGGATGCAGGCGGAGGACTGGGGAGGCAGAGCTGGAGGAGATGACGGCTGGAATGAAGGAGATAGAGGAGGAGATGGAGGGACAGAGAAAGAGAGAGGGGGGAAGGAGGGGAGCATCTGTGGCTTTGAGTCAACAGCACAACAGCTCCCAGACAAGCTCGTCTTTCCTGGAACACCACAGGAGCACTCAGCACGAAAGAGAATAATGTCTTGTACTAATCTTTGTGAGGTCATCTTACACACATCTTTGTCAAATGTTTTAGTATCCTGTCTCAACACTGCAGCACTTGGGGAACTCATGCCAGCACAGAATACTTGAGATAAGTACACTGTGGCTTGATTCGGGATTAAATCAGAAAACAGAAATGCAGCCACTGACTGCAGTATATTCTGTAGATTTAGTGCTTTTCTTCACAGTTTTCTCCCACATTGTCATTAACTTGACGTTACTAATAAGAATCTCAGATATCACATTGTGTTCCATTTAAAGTCAGACCTTTTAGAACATTTCTGACATTTCTTCTGTGTCCCCCAGTCTCCGGGCGTAGAGGGAACACCCATATAAACAGCTGTGATTCCTAAATGAGGTAATGTTAAAATCTTACCTTCTCTGCTATAGCAGTGAAGGTGAGTGCCTCGCTGCTAAGCCGTGGCACTAATAAGAGACATTTAAAGAGCTTAAAACCACTTGTTGCTATTCATAAATGGCTCTGCCCTGCATGTCGCTGTGTCTGCTGGATTGTTTTGTGTGATCAATTTTTTATTCATGAAAAAAAACGGACAGCTGGGCAAAAATACATTTTCCTTCAGTAGGGCTGAGTTTCATCATCTATCATATGAAACTGGAGTACTAATCCATTGGTACAGAGCATGTGAACTCTCTAAACTCTTCATCTCCATGCCTGTTCAATGATGTTATACAGAATGGTGTTTCATTGCTCTTTTCTTAGTAAATAGATATCTATCCTAGCTGCCTGGAACACAGAGTCATTTTACAGCTCTGGGAAGCCAAATCGAGGAAACTGTCATCGTTCAAGATGTTTCAACACTCAACTAATTTACTGCTTGAAGGCTAAATCTGAGCTGTAGTTCTGCAAAAACTCCAAGCGAGTGTATAGATGAGTCCTTGAGCAACACAGCAGAATTATCCATCTGGGACATCCCAAAGTGACACTCCACTATGAGCACTGATAGGAGATAAGGAGGATCTGACTTGTGTGGAATGCACAATTGATTTAAGCTGGAAAGAGGAGTGGTGAAGACAACCCAGGCTTTTCCTAGAAGCGGTTCGAAGTAGGAGGACAGAGTGAGAAACGAAGAAGAGAACAAGCAAAGATAAGAAAGGGAGGTCTGGATTATTCGTTAAGCCTCATTACTCAACCTCCCACTCAGTTTAATGCAGTGAGAGATAAAGACAGACGAAGAAGTGGAGTGAAAATGCAAAAAGAAATAGCGCATAACATATAATTGTGTGTGTAACAATGTGGGTGTCCATGTCTTTCCTGTGACCTGATGAAGCTTATAATAAAGCAGCAAATTATGAATTAGATAAGTGTCAGTGAGCTATTGGTCTGGGAACACAGCAACCATCCCCACCACACTACATTTAAGAATGTGACTTTCTGCCCTCAGCTCCATCCATCATCTTGTAAAACCATAACATTTCCACTTTCCACTGAGTTACTCACGATAGTCGGGCCAGTCTCACCGCACCTCAAAACCCTGAAATCGTGTTAAACGGTCAGATTCCGGATGCATTCCCTTCAATAAGACTTTAGAACCAAGATGGTAATTTACTTGTTATCTGTCACAACAAGACAATAAAATCGCGCTGCCAGATGGAGATTTATCATCGTCCTGCGTTGAAGTGGTGTTTTTGCGTGATCGCGCAAGGGCTTGTGTGTAATAGAACTTGTTTTTAATTATACGTCGTATGAGGTTTGTGAAATTGTTTGTGCATGATTTGCATGAGTCACCTGCACTTCCAATCGCTCTCAGTCTGAAGGATGCAGGGCACGGAGCCTAGCGAGGGAACCCCTTGAGACATATGGTTCTGATCAGAGCCAGTAGTACCATGACATCATTGTCACATAATTGACTCTCATCGTAAGTACTTCTTTGTTGTCAGGGCAAGTGAAGGCCGCAAGTTTTCCTCTTTCACGTGATTATACTGTTGACTGTGGGCTGCAATATTAAAGACCGCCATGCATCTGGAGATTCTGTTCATGAAGTTCTTTCCTCTTTTCCTGACCGGATATTTAGCAGACAGTCGGGCCTCTTCATTTCAAGGATCCTCTGATTTATTATTGGAAAATCATGTCAGGGTTTTTGAAATTGGACAGTGTGTCTGCTTCTGTAGCTGACGCACAATCGTTAAGGATTTAACAGTCCTAATAAATCACAAACACTTCAGCCCTCACATTACTTTAACATTAGATAGCAAAGTGATCACCAGAAGTCATTTACAGGAAGCGCGTGACAAAGACGGCGATATTAAGTGCTACGCTAACCAGCTGCTTTTTAAAATGTCATCATAATGCACATCACACGGCGCCTGAGACATTTTCAGTGTAAACCGACTTCTCGGAGCTCCCCTGTATGATGCAGGGCAGCTATTGTGCAGTCTCGCTGTTGTGTTAAACAAAGTCAAGCTGTCCCTTCGCTCCTGCCAAGCTCATTGTCGTAGTTGTTTTTCTAGGAGCAGCCATTCCTTGTGTAACGGAGCTGCGGCGATACACTGAGCAGATTACCTCTGCCGGACTTGTTCATAAACAACAACCACATGCTGCAACATATAATAAAAAACATGATAATAACCACAGGCCTGATGGGAATCATGATGTGACTCAGTCCGAGAGGCATGTATCCATGTTGTCATTCCTCTAACTCTGTGCAATTATCCATCTCTTTCAGACTTTTTTATTCATCTCCCTGTATTTACTACAACCCTGATTCACAAAAAGTTGGGACATTGTGTAAAATGTTTATAAAACAGAATGTTAGAATTTGCTAATCCTTCTTCACACCTATTCAACAAAAAAAGGTTTAAACAGATAAACCTTTGTTTTCCTACATATGGACTCAAGAAATTCTCTAAAATTCATTGTTTATCGTAGAAAGAAACTTTAAAAACTGGCATTATCGTCATATATTTCAACTTTCCAACAGTTCTTGAACCTTAGGTCCTTGGATCATTGGTAACAAACATTTGTGTGAAAAGTAAACAAATGAAGCCCAAAATTTGGATTTATTTAATTTATATCAAAATCAATTTATTCTACATTTAAAACCAAAAATAAGGTGTTTGGAATAACCAGATCCTGTTAAGAACATTAAATTCTGTTCCTCAGCGACACTGTGAAGACATGATTGATTCTGCTGAGACCAACGGTCACGTGACAAATATTCACTGAAAATCTGTTTACACAGATCAGAGAGGAGAGGACAGGAGATAATATATTCATGACACTTGTGGGCCCTTGGGAAAGTGTTGCACATACTAATTCCAATTTATTCAAACTTTAAAAAAGAGAAATTAAACTTGTGGTTTCTCTTTCTTTATTATGTATGTCATTATATCTGTGGTATTCTGCACAAAAGACACGTAGCCATGATTGTGCTGATTCCATAGAGTTACAGGACTTTATATTATATATATATATATATATATATATAGTCACAAGGCCACAGTGAATAAACTGTAAAAAGAGCAACAACAAAAAAACTGAAAAGGCTTGGAAAACGAAGGGTTAATGTATTTTGTCTTTATTCACATTTTATTCGATTACATGATTTTACAGTGCACTGAGATAATGTATGTTGATTTTAACACACCTGGGAAGAGATAAAATTACTATTTTGATCATTTATTCAAGGCCTGAAGCTTTAACTCCCTCTCTAGCAATGCAAATATCAGAGACCACTGATTAAATCAGAGCATAACTGATTCATAACTCAAAAACATATACCTCAAATCTAAAAACATCATATAAAAAAGAGATGTTAACTGTGTATATAAAGTAATTCCGCAACAAATGTGCATTGAACTACTGTTTAATATACTAAATTTGAGCCATAATTGATCAAGTCTTCAAGTCTCTTAAGGATACTTAAACAAGGATACTTAAACAAACATATGGCAATAAACCTTTTTATGATCTGGTAATGAGAGGATTATAAAAGTTAATGAATAAGCTGAAAAGTGGCAGCAGGATGGGGTCTTTAAAAAGGGATAGTTGAGATTATTAGAAAGCTGGGCAAAATCCTGAAGAACAGAGAGTTCTTTCAGCACATGGGAAAAATATTCTTCACCAGAGCTTTGACATTTACATTATAAGTAAGCCTGAATACCTAATGTCTGAACGACAAAGGTTTGAGTATGATTAAGTTAATCATGTTTTGAAAAAGTGAATAATGTATGGATGTATCTGATGTTTCAATCATAACTTTATATTGTCACTAACCATTTCTTACATATGTAGAAGAGGAAATTGAGTTACATGAGAATCACAACCACCATTTCATCTGATTGACCCTGAGAACTAGAGACAGTTTCTCCTCAATACATAATATAAATATTTCTATTTCTTAATTTATTTTGATCTTATTCTATTTTATTTTTATTTTCTATTTTATCGTATTACTGATTATAACAGCTTTTTTCTCTTTTGCTTTGCTTTTGTTTTATTTTTTAAAAATGTCTTCCTTTATATGTTATTGAAATCTAAGTTGTTGGAATTGGATATGGCTCGGTTGGTAGAGTGGTCGCCCACTGATCAGAAGGTTGGTGATTCAATCCCTGACCATGGCAGCCTACATGTCAAAGTATCCTTGAGCAAGATACTGAACCCCAAATTGCTCCTGATGCTGAGTTCATCGGTGTGTGAATGAATTGAATGTGTGTGAACAGGTGAATGAGCGCAGTCTGTAGTGTAAAGCGCTTTGGATAAAAGCAATAAATAAGTGCAGTCCATTTACCATATTACATTATCTGAATTTGCTGCATCCAGCCCTTTCTTGCTGTACTTTTATTTTAATGTATGCAACTCTTTAATCCATGCATCTACTTATTTTGTCGGGGGTGGCATATAATCTGTATGTACAACACTGTGCAAAAGTCTTAGTCAGGTGAAAAATAAGAATGGTTAAAAAATAGAAATGTTAATCTTTTTTTTTATTATCAATTAACAAATCAAAGAACAAATCTAAATGAAATCAATATTTGGTGTCACCACCCTTTGCCTTCAAACCAGCATCAATTCTTCCAGGCATTTTTTCACACCTGACTAAGACACAGTACTGTATGTCTTCGTATATTTATAACAAGAAAAAAATAAACAAAAAAATGATAATATGACACTGATTTTGATTTTGATCTTGATTGAGATCAAAATCAGTGTCATATTATTATTTTTTTAGAAAATATAATAAAAATAAAAAGAATGAGAATGTGTGTCCAAACTTTGACTGGTACTGTACATTTCACCATGACGACACACACACACAGACTTGCAAGGTGAAAACAATAGCGGCCACAGCTGACGAAGATGATAATTGTTCCTGTCTATTATTTTCTGTCCCACTTAGGCATCGGGAGTCGTCTTTGTCTCCTAAAAGAACATTACTGTGGTCAAACTCACTGGAATGCAACACAGATGAGGATGAGGAATGCTGACAAACAAACTGGGCTATATAGTGGATACATTCAAGCTGTCTTAAATCTCTCCTCTGTTCCTCTGTGTTTATTACGCATCATGTTGTTTCCTGTTACTAATAGTCCAATCGATCCCAGTTGTAGGCGCCCATAGAGAGACATGCTCCCTGCACAAAATCAGGCCCTGAGTCGAGGTGGTGAAAGGAAAGACGCAGTGTGTAACAATGTGTCGTTCCAAACTAGTGATGACATTATTCTTAATCACTGAGAGAAAGTCTCCCTAAACAAAGCCTTCCAGTATGCACAACCGCCGAAACCGCATCCTGGTGTTTCTCAACAAAATGTTAACCTGGTGACAGCGCTCGAGATGTGTTGTGTAATTCCTAAAGCCGGCAGTGTCATCTATCAGTGAGCGCAGCATGAAGAAGTAGGAAGAGAGGTGAGGTGGGGTGAAAAGAAGAGACAAAGAGAGGAGGAGGGAAGGAAAATGTAACCTTGCTCGGGCTGCTGGGTAATATCTCGGCAGCTTGGAGACACTTTATGTAAGCTGCTGGGTGTAATCTGGAAAACAGCGAAGGAAAGGAGGTCAGTGATGTATCTCTCAGATCTTGCAGAGGAGGGACTGTGAAGCTCCTCGGCTCTGCACAGACAGATGCAGACTCACACAAGTATAAATGCAGGAAAATGTGCCTCACCAACCCAGTGATTCATCACAATTAAGCAGATGTAAACCTATTCAGAGTGTAACCCTAACACCCAATCTATCAGAGAGCTGCCTGTTGTCTCTGCTCTCCCACAGTTTAAATCTCTCTGCTGAATAATGGAATATTACTTACAACATACACCTCCAGTAAATCATCATATACACACACTGCCTGCTGTATAATGCATTGCCGTTCAGTCCCCCACTCTGTGATTTAATGCGATTGCTTTAGCAGCACAGCGATCTGGTGCAGGCCTTCACCCATACACATTCACAGCAAGTAAATCCGTCAGACACATTTATCACAGAGAGCCTGATGCTGCGTGTGGGACGTCTGACATTTTGAGCATTAGACATTGTGTTGATTTGAGAATGTTTCTGTTTTTCTATACCACATGTTGAATAGGTTAACCTGTGTAGAATACCGTTTAAAAGTTGTTTTTCGCTTTCTACATGCAAAACGTGTTTTTTATTGTACTTGTTAAGCATCTCTATGGGTTTTTATGTCTCTTTGCTGAATTGTTTATGTAACTTTAGAATTGTTTTGGTCTGTCTCTTTGGACTTTGTAGTTTTGTGTCACTTTGTCATTGTTTTTGTATCTCCTTGTAGTTATTTTGAGTTTCTTTGTTGTTGGTTTGTGTCTCCTTGTGGTTGTTTTGCCCCTCTTAATAGCCATTGTGAGTCTAATTTAGTTTGTGGTTGTGTTGGCCCTTTTGGTATTTGTTACGTGTCTTTTAGTGGTTGTTTTTCTGTATCTTTGTGGCTGTTTTGGCCCTTTTCGTAGTAGTGGTGAGTGTCTTTGCAGCTGTTGTTATCACTTCACATTTGTTGTGTCTCTTTGCAGTTTTTTTGTGTTTCTTTTATATCTGTCTTTTTGTAGTAATGCATGTCTGAGGTTGTTTTGCCCCCTTTATGGTTGTTTTGTGTTTCTTTGCTGATTTTTTAAGTCACTTTAGAATTGTTTTGGTCTTTTTGTACTGGTTTTCTGTCACTTTGTAGTTGTTTTGGTCTTATTCTTGCTGTTTTGAGTTTCTTTTTAGTTGTTTTGAGTTTCTTTGTTGTTGTTTTGTGTTGCTTTATGGTTCTTTTGTGTTGCTTTATGGGGTTTTTTTGCACCTTTTAATAGCCACTGAGTCTCTCTCTCTCTCTCTTGGTCCCTTTTTGATTTTTTTGTAGTTATTTTTGTTTCTGGTCGTGTTGGCCCTTTTTCTATTTGTTATGTGTCTCTATTTTTGAGGACATTCTGTCTTGTACTTGTTTTGTGTATCTTTGTGGTTGTTTTTATTTTTATGACTATAGCGCAGAGAAAGAAAGAAATGTACATGTTGGACTCAATGGGGTTTTATTTCTTTAGTTGCACAACATTTTTGATGGCACTAGTTGCTCATTTGACGGAAGCGTTACTGCACCAGGCCATCACACTTTAGCTGTGAAGGTGAAGGCAAAGGCCTCATCAAAAGATCAAACTGCTTCCTGTGGACCCACCGGGGATGTGCTCTACTGTCACCACAGGTCACAGAAGAGGTGACCCTTCACTCCAATAACCAGCAGCAGATGAGCCGGCGCAGGAAGACACTGCGGGAGTCCAGGAAGTGGCTCGGGTAGGAACATGTTTGGGGAGAGTGTTCTTTTGGCCAGAGAGGGGGTTTTCTGGTTTATTTTTGGGGCCTTGGCGACAACCCTGCTGCTTTCCTGTTTTCTTTCCTGAAGTAGGTCTCAGGTTAGTAGGGACAGATAAAATAGGAGGAAAAAAGAGATGCCAGAGGAACACCCCTTTCTTTTTTCACACCATGGAGGATTCACATGGAAGCTCATTCATCTCATACACTACTGAGAGCCAAAACAATAACATGAAAATCAACAAGTGGCTGTTTTACAAAGAGTAAAGCAGCAGGACAGCTGTTATTCATTTAAATCCTCAGTATTTTTGAAAGATGTGGAAGAAAAAAATCATAAAAGACAGGCACTACAAACTGGGTGACAATGATCTTGGAAGCCAGTAGATGGCAATCTTCTCAGCAATCCTCACCAAGCACCTGTGTCCCTCTGAGTGAAGGGGCTACAGAATTCAGATCATTTATGAAACGACAGTAAACAAACAATCCGTGCATTCTCACAATGCAGAGCTGTGTCAAATGCACCAACAATGGATGATAAAATCTCAACTGAAAACATCTTATCTAAGCACTTGGTGAGGATTATGTGTTCAGCAGTGATTGCGGTGCAGGGTTCTGCTGCACAGACTCTTGCCTGCCGACCATCACAACATCAAGCTGCGATCAGGCTTTAAATTACCCTTCCCACTGAGCATGACATGCAAGGCTTAGCTGAATGTCCGTCGGGCTCCTCTGACATCAGTGGGACATTACATTCATATTGCTGATTTTATCAAAGTCCTCGCCATTGTTGTTTGCCTTGGGTCCGTGTCTTTCATTTCCCCCCAGTCAAAGGACTGATCCAAAATTATTATTGTTGCGCTGAGGCGGAAATTAATAAATCCCTGAGGAGGAAATTAGAGTTCCAGACGGTGTGGGCTCACTGGGATACATGCATGCACACAAATGTACTTGTATTATGCGGAAACTGAATCCTTGTGAAGTTATGAAGCAATGGTAGCCCTTTTTATAAAGCCTGTGCCTATAAAGCATTATAACATATTCATAATGTATTATAATCTGCTAACAGCGCTGTATAATTATAGCTAGAAGTGCTCATAAATGCCCATATGCCTTATAACAATAATCATAGCACATTAGAGGTTATTATAAGTATCATAATACTTTATAACTGCTGGTCACTCATGGCACGTCTATAATGCATTATAAACATTATAACAGGGTCAGGTTCTGCCTAATGCCCTACCCTGACCCCTATATTAACATTATGATGCATTATTACAGTAATTATAATGCATGATAAAAAAATATTAGAATGTGTTACAACCATGCAAATTATAGGAGCCTTAAAAAAACAATGCCTGTTAGTTAATAGAAAATATTAAGTATTATATTTGACATTATAAGTTATTATAAAATACTTTGTTTTACAATTTTTGCTATGAAGCTTTTTGTATATTTATGAGTGCTTATAATTATACCATGCTATAAGCAGATTATAATGCATTATAAGTAAGTTTACAATGCATTATAGAAATGGTAGTCAACGCATGTTTTCCTTAAAAAATTGCCAAACATTACCTTTATAGTTTATAGTAGAAAGAAATTTAAAAAACTAGATCAAGATCAGAATTTGAACCTGTCAAAATCACTTTAACCTACATGTCTCATTTAAAACGTTGCCAAAAACAAAGCGTTTGGAATAACTAGATCCTGTTAAAAACATTAAATTCTGCTCCTCAGCGACACTGTGAAGCCATGATTGATTCTGCTGAGACGAACGGTCACGTGACTAATATTCACTGAAAATCTGTTTACACAGAGCAGAGAGGAGAGGACAGGATGGAGGTTTAAGTAGAGGTTATAAAAATGCAAATAGCTCAATATGTATAGCATAGTCTTGACACTTGTGGGGACTTGAAAAAGTGTTGTATATATAAATTAAATTGTATTCCAATGTTTAAAACATGATTTATCAGAGAAATTCAACACGCTTTTTTTCATTTTTATGATTTATGTAATTATAAGTGAGTTATTCTGCACAAAATACAATTTGAGTTGTTCCTACTTCTAGACATGATTGTGCTGATTGCATAGAGCTGCAGGATTTATTGCAGTGAATACAATAACAAGGCCACAATGAGTAAAATCCAGGTGAAACTATTTGATTAACTTTCTACACTTTGCCCAGCCACAGAACGGTGAGATGTTGCATTGTATAATCCTGAACTTTGTCTCTGCATATAATGCATTTCCTCTGGTACATTCACAATGGCCAACATTTCCCATGTCAACAAACAACTGATCACATCAGTTGAGCAAGACTTCATGCACTGAGCAAGCAACTGTTGACAGATGCTGGGAAGTGCTCTGTGATTGGTCCGCCGCGGTGGGTGTTTTCCGCATTCCGCAAAGAGCTGTGGGCAGAAGCGCAAGTTTGGAGAGGGGACAGTCGCATCTGTGAAGAAGCCAGTCATTCCCAGAGGATTAGCGGTCCGTCGTCAGGGAGCAAGGATGCCTTACATGTTCATCAGTACGCAGATCCGACTGGTGTGTATCTTGCGTCTGTAAATGACTCGTGTCGTGCTTTTAGAAGAGACGCGCTCGGGCTGGGGTTGGAGGGATTTGTTTATTTGGCAGAGAAACATAGCGCGCACTGCTAATCAATCAAGGTCACCACTTGCAGATTACAGTTATGCAGTGGCCTGTAATATTCTGCATGCTGGAAAACAACAAACAGCCAAGGCTACAAGCGGAGCAAGCAACGTGCGTATGGTTGTGATTTTTTTTATTGTTGCTATGGTGCCCTAAATGAAAAGCACATGTTGCCCAGTTGTCAGCCTCTTGTTGCGCATTCATTTGTGCACGACTCGAGCAGGCTAAGTCTATAGCCTCTTGAGTATCTGATGATCTATTTTTAGTCCGTGCAGTTTATGGAGATTATGATCCGCACCTGCCAGAGGGCTGCAGGTGTAGCCAGTTATATGGAGCTGCCCAAATAACACATTGTTTTTGCAAATAAATCATTTTTTTCAATCAATCTTGAGCATACTATTAAATGTATTGTTAATGCATTTAATTACTTCTTACAGGAGAATGGTCCAACAAATGTGGGAGATGAATACTCTGATCCAGCTGTTATGAATTACCTGGGAGCACGGAAAACAACCATGCTGGGAAACAATTTGTAAGTATTGTAAGGAGACTGTTGTTATTATTACTAGTATTATTATTGCTTTATTGATAGTGGTCAAGATGCGAACCAGGCCCACTGCCTTGCAAGGACTTAGCTTTAGAGGTATATGCCCCACAGTCAGTTATTTTAGTAGGATGCAAGTGTGGCAGGCAACTTGCATCCTACTAAAAGACATTTGGAGGCATAGTTCGACCCAAGGCGCCATTCACAAAAGCACCAAGACTTAAAAGTCCACCACCATCTCACACACAGGGAATAGTAAAGAGTAAATGGCATTGCTCCGATGCAGAGCGCTGCACACTTGTGCAGAATCGCCCCCCCGGTGTACTGTAATGTGCTCACACTGGGCCATATTTCCATATTTAGGCACTTAACACTGGTGTTTCTTTCATTTTGGCAGTTAACGTGTACATATTGACGACAGAGCTGAGATCAGGTCACATGGGGGGGGGGGGGGGGGGGGGGGACTCCCAATATGGTTAAGGAAGGCTTCTGCTTTGCAGATTTAGAATAAACCATTCAAGCTGATGGAATACAGATCATGGAAGTGTTGTCATTGGCAATGTGATTCAAATGCTGCTGGGAAATGAACCAAGGTGTGGAAGGAAGTGAACAAGCACTAGAACAATTAACAGCATTCTACTTTCCAAGCAAAGTTTACTGAAAGACAGAGAAATCCCACATCTGTGGAAAGTACAATGGCGATGTGTTTATGCTCTTTTAGTTCCGAGTACCATGTGGACGACCCACCTCGCCTGGTTCTGGACAAACTGGAGAAGATCGGCTTCCGTGTGCTGACAATGACGGGGGTGGGACAGACGCTGGTGTGGTGCCTGCACAAGGAGACGCAGTGATCGGTCATGGTGCAAGTGTTGACTGTGACAAAATGCCTTGAGAAGCCTTTAAAAGGATGAATGAATTGTGATGAAGAACTTTGGTTCTCTGCTCTACAATCAATCCATTAACATCTATAAAATCAGCCTTTTCTTTATTATCCCACACGTTAGGCTTCAGATTACCCTCAATAGATGACAGGTCACCAATTGCAGGGGATACTGAACTACATTCCAGCGATTTTATAAGACTTTTTTTTCCTATATTGTTTGCCATTAACTAATGATCGCCAAGTGGGAGTGGGACAGTTTAACTGTTAATAAATGATTTGCCAATAAAGGCAGATTTCTAAATTATTTCCTGTGAAAAAGATATCACCCAGTTCTCTCTCTTCTGTCCAATAAAGAAAACACTATGTTAGATAGATTTGTACTTATGTAAAGATGTTTTTGTAAGTGTATCATATGCTTATGATTAAATCCTGTAATGATGTGGCTTGATTGTGTATAAAAGTGAATAAATGAATCCTGCTGCAAAGGATATATATATATATCCCTCTGAAATATTCATATCCATATGACATCTTGTGACCCTTCAGAGCTCTGTGGCACCTTACAGGGATACTGCATGCCCCCAAGATGAGGCGCAGGAACTGTAGGCACACAGAGTGCAGCAGTTAGCCTGTGAGAGCCAAAAACGCTGGGTGGTTTCAGTACAGCCCGAGGTCTGCCAGCACATGTCTGGGGCCAGCCCGGATCACTAACCCGCAAACCAGAATCTTTGCCAGACAGCTCACAGCCAAACTCTTACCAGTCCTGCTGCCTCACACATGACTTAGCTTCCACCTCCGCACTCAAGATCAAAGGTGCTGGGTGCTTCCCAGCTCTGTGACCATGGAGATTCCAGATGCTGTTTGCGTTCACCGACATGACGGGTTACACTGGGACAATATCTGGAGGAGAAAAAAAAGTATCGGAAGAAGATATTATACAGATTCTAAGGCTGTGCTGTAATTGTTGATAGGACAGCGCGTAGAACAGGCTCATCTACCATCCTGGTTCACATGCAGCACAAGCCACTGTGGGCTCAAGGCAGGGTTGGGGATGAATGTGTTTCCTGTAATTGTATTTCCTCTGTTGTCATTTGGACAGAGTTTGTGTGTTTCTGTGATTTTTTTGTCTTTTTTAACATTGCCGGGATATGAAAAAAAGCTACACATAAACAAAACCATGTGATGAGGGGATTTTGCAGGAGGAGAGGAGCAGATGTCTCCCACCACACCACTCCACAGCTGGACATTGTGCAACAGAGACACGGCGAGGAGTGGCGGAGAGATGGATGACTCGGTTGGATGGTGCGAAGCTGCCATGTGGCTCCTAAATAACACAATGACAGGAGAAAGCGCCGCCACACAGGCCCACAAATACAGACGCGGCATTACGCCATAGTCCTCCCAGGGATGAGAAAATAAGACTACTTTGAATGGATAGATGTTCCACAGACAGAAGAGCGAAAACTCAAGGTGACCGCAACAGTTTGGCAGTGTAGTGTCTAAGTTAATGTGGGTCACAGAGCGGTAGGGTGTCACTTCAGAAAGCATAAATAAGTAGTACAGAGTATCTTCTAGGATTATGTTACATAAGCCTATTGTGAAACAGTTTAGAACAATAATAGCTCAACTTAGAGGACATTTGTTGACTGTAATAGAAGAGAACGCAGGCAATTTTTAAAGCAAGAGGCCTGTTTTTAAATTTAGGATCATCCATTGCCTGTATTAGGAGCGAGGCTGGAGTGATGTGTATAAAAATGTTAACTCTGAAGTGGATAGGTTGCCACAAAACACATATTTCTGCAAAATCATGGCTTTACCTACTCCTGCAATATCATTCATAGAGGAAAAATGTTTGAAAAAGTTTGTGCGCTGTTAATGCTTAGTGATGCGGTAACCACATGGCAGAAGTCGTTCAGAAATTATTTCAGGACTTCGTAATGAAAGGTTTTCAGTCGGTGATTAAAATAATAGCTCTTTGCTGAGAGTTAGATGAGAAGATCGATACTACTCTCATGTCTGTCCATTTAATTTTAAGCTGGAGCCAGATGTGGTTGTACGGGGGGTTTTATGCCAGACAATTTCTTGGCCGGGAGGAGTGATTTCCTGGAGTCTCCAGTAGATGCCTGGTAACGTCACGGTGACAACAAGACTCCAGCAAGAAGTCACCTCTCCCTGCCAAGAAAAAGTTAAGCACCTCAACCCCCTCCAGTCAAACTGCAACACATTGTTTTCAATGTTTGGGTTTTGAACAGATTAAACCTTTTTAGAGGTGCTGGTACTGTAGCTAGCTGTTTCCCTGTGTTTCCAGTCTTAGAACAAAGTTAATCTGTCTCCTGGCTCCAACTTCTGTTTGAACGGTCGGACATAAGAGTGCCATCAGTCTTCTTTCCCAGAAATGTCGATCTATTCCTTTAAGTAAAAATTTTTGTGGAAAGTTTTGCACAACAATTTCCTTCGGGATAAATAAGGTTTTATCTTAAAATTTAAATAAAATGTTACACAAGAGGATATTTAGTTACAAAAAGGGGTTTTCTCAGATATTGATGTTCCTAAACATTCTGGCTTGTGGCTCCTTGAAATGAAGCCATGCCTGCTTGTAACCCGCTAATCACAGATGTGTGATTAGTGTGGTCATGTGTTATGAACAATTTAACCAAAGAATGTTTGTGTCTTGCGCCGACTATTTACTTTGAAGGGTACTGAAGATGTAGTATGCACTATTTCACATGAAAGAAATAGGATAGCAAGTATTGTAAACAAGTTAGAAACTGTTTTTGTTACAGAAATATATAAACTCTACCTTGACTCGCAGATTGGGAACCCCCAAACTACATTATTTTGAACAGTATTATGAATCAAATGGTTTGCATAGAGGCTCACATATCTACCCCAGAAGAAAAAAAGCTGAATGAATAGCATTGTTCAGTTCAGTGTGGAGTAGAGTGTTAGATCAATTGTATATAAATCCCAGAGAACAATCAGTCTGTTCACTTTTTATCACGTGAGGCCACAAGAATTCCCACAAAAGCTGACAGTACCTGGTTACTCTCTCAGCTTAATTACTGCCTTAACATCCATGTAGTCACATCACACAGTCTGTGGTTTGGATCGGTACAACGCTCGACTCATTTTGCAGAGTTACTAAAGAAAGATTACACTCAGTCGGCTACAACAATGATGTAATGAGTTGTCACATCTAACCAGACGGATGCAAATGACATCATTATATCACTTTGATTAGGTGTGACACACCAATCTCCTCTGGCTCTCAAACATGCTGAATTAAAATTGGGAATAAAAACTCACTGGATGCCTCAAATCATTTACAAACTAATGTATTCATGCTCAGGGTTCTTGTATTGATTTGATGTAAAAAATAAAATAAAATAAAATAAAAATCCCCCAGAAACACCACAGTACGATATAATGAGGATGCTTCTGTTATGTAAAGTTTAGCATTAGTGTGTGTAATCAGTGGTGGTACAATTTTGAGATACTTTACTTGAGTATTTCCATTTTATGTAACTTTATACTTCTACTCCACTACATTTAGCTGACGGCTTTAGTTTCCTTTCAGGTCAAGATTTAACATAAAAAAACATGATACATTTGGGGGGGGGGGGGGGGGGATATATTAAGTAGTTAAAATGAGCCCTCTCTTGAAAGAATTAAAATGCTGCTTACATAAATGCATCAATAATAATAATAATCCAACAATATATTTGGAATATATAAAACAATCTGAGTAGGTCTATTTTCCATAACGAGTACTTTTACTTTTGATACTTTAAGTACATTTTGATGCTGAAAATTTAAGTTTTGAATGCAGGACTTTTACTTGTAGTGGAGTAATTTCAAAGTGTGGTATTAGTACTTTTACTGAGTAAGGGATCTGCAGTGTGTGATCCACTGATTTTAAGATATACCGATGACTTTTCCCCTCTTTTCCCTTAAGAGGGAATATCTGTTTATCTCCATTTATTGCAGCAAACTAAACAGTCAATTCAACAGATTTTGTAGCTATTTGAAACAGATGGAGCTACAATCATACAGTACAGGCTGCAGGCTGTACTCTTCATTTTTCAAAAAAAGTCTAATCTGCAATTAGTAAAATATCGCTGGCCTCCACACATCCATGAACATTTTTTAGACTGTGCAGTACTGACGCATCCCTGCTTTATTAGGACTCCTACCTCTGGGTCCAGACTGCAGGAGCCCTCACTTCTTCGACTACTACTCTGTATCTCCCTCAGTCATCCTACGTTCTTAATAAAGGAAAAGACATAACGCGCTGATTAAAACCACAGATTTGAAGAAAAAAAAAAAAGTTTCTTTTTCCTTATAAAAAAAAATATTTATTTTGCCCAACACTGTAACACATACAAATAAGAACAAACCGCAAGAGGCTTTATGAAACTAAAGCCTGAAACGGGTATCTATTCATTAGTTGAAGGCTGGTACCGGACTGCTGTGTTACGAGCCGGCAGCGTCCTCGTCGTCTTCTCTCTGCAATTGTTCTATGAGCTTCTGCCGCTCAGCAGCCTGCCTCATCTTCATCATCACCACACTCTCATAGTCACGCTCGTTGGACAGGGAGCCCTGCAGGAGAGAGAGAGAGACAGGCATGTGGAGAAGTTATTATAACATGGAAAATGTTACAAAAGACTGTATGTGATGAAATTATAATATGTAGTCCCAATCTTTGTCTGTTAATACAGACTAAATCAGGCAGTAGTGTAACTATCTGAGCCCAAGAATTCATACTTTTATTTAAAAAGATTTACAGAAAGACGAACAGCCATTCAAAACCCATCAGAACTCATAGGGTGTCACATTCACCTCTACAGGCCTACAATAATACATACACTAATAATAATAATAATAATAATAATAATAATAATAATAATAAAGATGTCATAGAATATTTATTGAAGCAGCATGTTCCTCTCTCTTCTCATCTCATACTGTGTGACTTTCAGCATCACGACTGTGCAGCTCAGCAGCTGCTACTTTTCAACAGTTTTGTTAGCTTATTATTCATGTTCTTATTATTAAGAATTATGATGAATGAAAAAGGTAAAATAAGGAGATCATATCTTCCATTTCGGACTACCTCTCTTATGTAAGCTAGTTGATGGTATTCAGGAAACACAATAATGCAGAAGATGAGGGTGTGTGTGTGTGTGTGTGTGTGTCTGTGTGTGTCTGTGTGTGTCTGTGTGTGTCTGTGTGTGTCTTGTGTTCAAAATATTGATGGAGTGAGTCAAAGTGAAAAAATAATGATATAGGTGAGGTTGTGCTGAAAAGAATGATATCAACATGGCATGATAAACATTCCTTTAAGTGACATATACAGGAATGAATGAATGAATGAATGAAAAGGATTTTAAAAAATCCCTAGTATGGGTCAAGCAACGATTCAGCAAACCTGAATCCTACATTTCCCATAATGCAACCACTAGCACTTAATCATTTGCCACTCTGTGTCTGGTAAACGCCTCATGTCTTTCAGACTACACACCTTCAGATTTCTCCTTCAGTATATTTGTAGTCTCCAAGCAGATCCTGATGACACCTCATTAACTCATCCTACGTGTAAACTGATCTGATGTGTAAAATCAGTGGAGTTAATCAGCCTATTACCACCTCAAATGCATCATGCGTTATTTTTTAAGTAGGTTACAGCGAAATAATCAATGAGGCAGCTGCAGCTCATCCAGAATGCTGCAGCCAGAGTCCACTGAAACCTGTGGAAGGAGCTCCCTGAATAGCTGAAGTCTGCTGAAAACATTACTGTTTACTTCAGCTTTCTCATAAATACAAAAAATGCATTTTTAATTGCTTGTTTCAATTGTTTTTATCGTCTTCCAAACACATTTTTACTGTCCAAATATTATATATTAATCATGCTTTTAATGCGGCTTCTAATCATTTTAATGTCTGCTGCATTTTTGATTTATTACTATGCCTCTTTAAAGCACTTTGAATGACCTTGTGCATGAATGGTGCTATACAAATAAATGTGCCCTGCCTTTAATCAATAATCCATAAAAACATCTAGTGAGCTATTAAACTGGAAGGGAATCACAGCAAGTCAAACATGACTGGATTCAATATCATGACAACAGTGACTCAGGGCAGCACATGGAGCCAATGACACCACTGTCACCGTCCGCTCTCCTTTGTATGTTTGCTTTCACAACAGGGCCTGTGGCTGCGCGGCGGAGGAAACGCGGCCTCGTACAGATGCTCTCATCTTAGTTACCATCAGCATGACGGCAGGGTGAACATGTATGAGACAGCAGCCCGCAGAGCAACTGTGACAGGGTAATTCCACTGCCTGAGGTCATTAAACCCCAAAATGAGGGCTGGGATTATGCCTGGCAGTCACCCGGCCTCTTTCTGTATGTGTGTGTGTGTGTGTGTGTGATTTCTTTGAAGGGCTTGGGCTTGAACGACGATGGCGACAGATTCCCTTACTGTGGCGGGAATCGGAGAGGGCAGCCACTGGCTAATGGCTAATCAAGCAGGGTGGAACACAGGCCAGACGTCTTGCACATACTGAGTGCCACACACAGGACAGAGCACACATCCAGGCTCCAAGAGAGACACGAATTATGCACCCAGGATGATGCTTCTACGTGCATACTTACAACATATGCATTCGCAGAGACCATCATCCCAGTTGAAGCGAGAGGAGGACATGTGTCCACAGAGTAAGCCATTGTTTTAGAGGATTATATCCAGGAAGTCTGCTGGGCCAAGGAAGTGTCTCTTTAACAAGACAGTGAGCTGCAGGAGAGAGCAAGTGAGTGTGTGCATGAAGGACTGGGCGAATGAGAGTGATTTTACAGGGGGGAGAGGTAAGTTTTTGTCAATGCGCTCGCGGAGCATCTGGAAAACATCACGGGGACTCCAGCATCCATGTGCTGAGAGAAAGAGGGTAAGAATGGAGGAAGGAGAGAGGAGAGGGTCGGTGAGGGGGAAGTTACCCCCCTCTCCCCCTCCATCCCTGGATTGAGGAAAGCTGCTATTATCATTCCAGTAATGTGAGCTCAAGCCCTCGTCTGACACGTAACTCTGAAATATCACGCGAACGCCATTAGGTAAATAAACAACTCTTGCATCTTCAAATTACACAAAACACAAGGATGTATACAAGCAGGGTGGTGGAAATGCTCCTTCTTCCTCTCAGCCTTGCCCTCTAGTGGCTACTACAAAGAAGTGCATTGAAGCCTGACCTCTTCTCTACCCGGTGTGGTCAAGGGTGGACTGTACCAGGCTAATGATGTGGGGGAATTCTGAACATTAACAGGTGCTTTATGGGCAGCGTGACGCATTTCTTCTCAGGATGAGGGATGTTTCCTTGCCTGGGGTGTTAACTTACAATGTACATGTTTAGCCAGTGCATCACTCTGTAACTAAACACTTGGTTGTGTTCGCATGCATGCATGTGTGTTGCAGGAACACTGGGGCCCAGGGTGAATAGGAAACCACAGAACACAAACAATGGGCCCCCGTATAAAACCAAGAGAGAAGGGCACAAGGCCACCGCAGAGGTAGGATGGTAGTCACACACATAACACAAAACACACACACACACACACACACACACACACGCTTGCTATGTGATATCAGCACATGGCTAGGCCTCCAACCAGCACACCCCAGCTTGACCCAGAGCCAGTAATGACATCATGAATACCACCAGTGCTGTGAATCAGGCAATGTAACACACATACACACACACTCGCACTCCTTCCCACACACAGCAGGAGGCATCTCGCAGCGCAGGTGGCCACTGTGTTCCCCCAGCACAAGTTGTCAAATCAGCTGCACATTACACCATCCCTCTATGTGTGTTTGTGTGAGTGTGTGAGCACGAGTGATTGAGTATGTGAGAAAACGAGTGTGTTTATGCAACAGAGAGAGAAGAATGTGGACTAGGGTAAGATGGCACTGTTTCTACAAAAGGGAGAAAGAAAATAACTTTTTTTTCATCAAGCTATCTCTAGCAAAACAATTTCTTACTCTAAAAAGGTTTTTTGCACAAACACATGCAAATAAACATAAATTATCTTATGCCTCATTGCCACTGCACAGTCAGATTCCACTCGACTCACTTTTGGTACCAGGAACATTTTCTCTATTTCGTTTTCCAACACATGCATGTGTAATAGTCACATCGCAGGACATGTGATGTAATGCTAGCAAAAAAATACCTCACACAATTCTCATTTTCCATTACAACCCAGATTCCAAACAATGTTGGACACTGTGTTAAATATAAATAAATTTCTTCCCAGTGGATCACTGGTAGAGCACATACCACTAAGGCAGATTAGTGGACCCTGTTCGAGGTCCCTTTGCTGCATGTCTCCCCCTTCCATTTCCTTTGTCACTATCAAATAAAGCATGAAAATGCCCATATATATATGGTGATCTGTCAGGATCAGAACGTCAGCTCAAAAACCTCCCAAAAATTCATAGCAAATTCTTCACATCATTTTCATACTTTGCAAACCACTGAGTGCCTCCTCCTGCCCTACATCCGGGTTTTCTATTGAATTTGCAGCAAATACATAAAGATCACTACAGCTGGCAGAAAATAAGCCTTGATTCTGCCTTTCTGCTTATTTTAGTTCTCTCAACAAATCAAAATCAGACACATGATAAACAAGGAAACAATCAAAGTATTTAACTGGAATCTTGATATTAACACCTCTATGAGAACATTTGGTTTAACAATCTGCTTTTGGCCTGATTTTATTACTTCTGTAACTGAAATTAAACTGGAGTGACTTGGCATTCCGATGTTTTGTCCATGAAACATCAAATAATTTTTCCTTTTTGTTTGCTTTTCAGAGGCTGTACCTGTTCCAAAGGTCTTGGTGTATTGATGAAATATTCTGAAAGGTTTTTGACCATTTTTATCCATTCTTGAATTCAATTCAGCACTAAATGTGTGTAACAAATGGTATTCACCCCAAAACTACTGCAACAACTTTCAGGATAGAAAGTCAAACATTAATGTAGGTTTACTTAATTGAGTCATTTTTAAAATTTGAGATTTATATCCAGAACAACTTGACACACAGAGCTGCACTCAAATGAATCTTCAGATCTCCAGCTTTCAGATGATGCACACCACTTCTATGTGGCATTTATTGTTGACCAGCTATCTCCCTCTAAAAAAATTTTGTTGATGAACTTCAATTCTATTCCATGTTGTTTGTCTCTTAACCTTGCAGCCTGAGACGTTACCAGTTTGTATTTGATAACAGGATTGCTCATTAACACCATCAGCCGTCAGATATCTCTAACTAGATGTTCAGACTTTAGAGACTTTACAGACTTTGCTGCCAAGGGAATAAATGGTTTCTTCTTCTTAACAAGCCTGCTCTGTGGTTCAGGCTAACATTTCTGCCTCTAATGTACTCTGGTGAAGTTAATCAAGGAACTATTTATCTGGCGCGTGTGTGTTGGCGTCGTGTGTGTTTCTGTGTGTGTGTGTGTGTGTGTGTGTGTGTGTGTGTGTGTGTGTGTGTGTGTGTGTGTGTGTGTGTGTGTGTGTGTGTGTGTGTGTGTGTGAGTGTGAATGTGTCACGGACCTATGGAGTAGGTGATTTATGAGAGGCGAACACTTATTTAGAAATCATTTTTGTGTGAGTATGTGTGAGTGAGGGGGTGGCAGTGCCTGAGCACTCCTCCTAAGTCAAACAAACAGCAGGGGTACTGCACATGCAATGCTGGAGCCAAGGTGAAATTCCTCTGCAGACAAAACTGGAGCTTTGTAAATGGTGCTGGATTAATCATCGTTCATTATAAGACTCGGCAGACATAAAACCCCAGAGGTCTGGTCTATTATACTGTTTTTGTTAGTGAAGGACAAACACTACATAGAGATTAAGGCCTAAATCTACTTCCTGTATTTAACCCTTCAAATGCACATGTACTGCGAACATCTGGATTTTGACTGGAACTCCAAGACAGGACCTCCCTATATTTGGCAGAAAAAGACAAATAATGTGTGTGTGGCAGATGAAGTCTTAGTGAATATATCTACAGATCATTGACTGAGAGAATTACTGGACATGCAAGCTGCTGAATTTACAGACATCATTCAAGCTACACAGGGGAAAGTATTTAGTAGTGGAAATTACTCTACTACAAGTAAAAGGCCTGTATTGAAAACTTAAATAAGTAAAAATACAAAAGTATAATCATCAAAATGTACTTAAAGAATCTTGTTATGCAGAATGGACCCACTCATATTTAAAATATATTATTAGATTATTATTATTGATGCATTTAAGTAAGCAGCATTTTAACTGTGTAAAGATAGGGCTCATTTGTAACTTAATTTAATAAACTGTTATGAGATTTATTTTTTTAGAGATTAATCACTTGATCAAATTGATCATGTTTTTCATGTTAAATCTCGACCTGAAAAGTAAATAAAGCTGTTGGCTAAATATAGTGGAGTAAAAAGTACAATGTTGTCTCAAAATGTAGTGGAGTAGAATTATAAAGTTTCATAAAAGGAAAATGCATAAGAAAAGTCCTCAAAAACGTACTCATGTACAGTACTAGAGTAAAGGTACTTGGTTACATTCCACCATTGACATTTAGTGTATGTCAAATAGAGCGTTTTAAAAATCTAAATCACAAAATTGAGCTGAAATGGAAAAGAAAATCAGAAGTGACGAAAAAAAACTTGAGATAAAAAGACAAAGCTGACTTCTAAAGCTTGTCATCAAAATAAATTGAAAAATCAGATCTTTCACATTATCAGTGGCTGAATAAACACTGTGCAGGTAGTGGTATTTGCGTGTGGACTGCAGATTCAGCCAATAACATTCAAAGTTAAAGTGAAGGGAAAAAAGGCAGCAGTGGATATGAGATGCCATTTAAGTGGGTGGGTGTGTGTACGTGTGGTTGTACGTGGTCACGGTATTGGATAGAGGAGAAGCCTGTTGGACGGAGACGGAGATCGCCTTTGGAAACTGTTAAAGTTAAGGAAATAAACAGTGAAAAAGAGAAATGGCAGCAAAGACTTGAACTCCTGGTGCCCTGGCATTTCTCTTTATGATGGATGAGCTCAGGGATCCTAGAATAGGGAGACGTGGGGGTTTGGCCTCTTTAATATCCAACAATACACCGTTGTAAAAGCAAAATTATGTCTTTCACATCCTGGCCTTCCGGGAAAAGCCCTCTGATTGCAACAGATTTCCCATTAAAACAAAAGTGGCCACAGGACTGGTAAGAATGCAATATGAACCTTGGAGATGTCAACTCAGGCATTATGAAAGGAGGAAAATGAAATCAAGGTTCCAAATAAAAAATTGTCTGTTCTCTCTGTGTATTGTGTTCCCTTCTTACCATAGGTCCTTATCTATTTAATGTGCAAAACAAACAGCTAGTGGAATGTATCCTGCTGTCTAATGTTTACATCATATCTCCAGTCTTCAAAGTATCTAAACATCCCAGCCATGATTTTATAATTACTTATGATACAGTGCCAGGAGACCCAGCAGTACATTCTTACACTGACCGCCCACATTCACTGGAAAGAAACAGTATGTTATGAGTTATGCATATGTACATTACATTTTAACTTAATCCTGCAAAAAAACTAAAGACACAAAAGATATTTTATATCTCTGTGAAATAAAGTACATGATGGGAGTGGTTCAAACGCAAGACACTGCACCTCTCTAGTTTGTATTTTACAACCATAGCCCACTGGAATTCCACTAAAAATCAAAATACATCTCTGATAGATAAACATAAATGTGAATTCTTGCTTGTCAATAGTTAACAATGTAGGATGATGTTAGAAGGCAAAAACAGGCATCACAACACATTTATGTTTAAAACCTAAATGTGCGTAACTAAGCTGTTTTTATTTAAGCTTATTACTGTCCTACAGTCCTTGAATGGATCATAGGCAACCAAAGTTTCCATAAGAAAAAGTAAACAAAACGAAGCTTAAAATTGTGATACTTCTGTCAAAATCAATTTATTCTTCACGTCTTATTTAAAATTATGCCAAAAATAAAGCGTTTGGAATAACTAGATCCTGTTAAAAACATAAAATTTTGCTCCTCAGCGACGCTGTGAAGCCATGATTGATTCTGCTGAGACGAACGTCACATGACAAATATTCACTGAAAATCTGTTTACAAAGAGCAGAGAGGAGAGGACAAGAAAGGTTGCTTGCAAGTAGAGGTTGTGGAGACACACACGCCACACATATATATATATGTCATTATAACAGCACAAAAGACATTTTGAAGTTGTTCACACTTCTAGTTGTTAATGCATTCCACCATGCAGCAATTTCTAGACATTTTTTTGTTGTTTGATAGCAGACAGAATTTACAAGTAGGCTCCTTCATTCAATACAAATCAATGGAGAGAGATGGATTGTTTCCCCATCTCTGGTGGGGACAGGGCTTAAATGTGCTCTGTCTCTATTCTAGTGTTACTATTGTATGTGTCATCAACATACATTACTTCATCAGTATGTTTCTCCATCAATTATCCAGCCTTCATCTCCTTAATGTGTTGGACTTGACGTGACCTTACTCAGTTGATTAAAGGCAACTGTAAACTTTTTCATGTGTTGATGAGTCTGCACTTCAATGATATCACACCTGGACTTTGACTGGTGTCAGATCTCTGTCAAGTGGCAGTCATGCAACCCAGTGTCTTCACTTCCTCTGAGCAGCCAGACGGCCAAGTTTCTGTTGGAGCGCGTTCAAAAAGCTCATCACTGAGTCACAACTTTGAAGACAAACAGTGACGACAATGTTTGGGATGATGACAAATGCAAACTTAGAAGTTCTCACCAGGACTGATGAAAGGATATTACTAGGAGTAGCTACTAGAAACTGTTTCAGAGACATAGGGTCGTGGACTTTCCTATTTCAAGCAAGGAATTGACTGCGTAGTCTCATTCCTTTCATACCGGATGTACTACAAGCTGTATTTTAACAGCTCCAGTATGTCCTTTGTTATTATCTTATTATTACATTATCGAAAAATGTTTTTCATATAAAAGAATCAGACAGTTCTTGCTGTAAATCTAGTCTAAATGCTGGCTGTCTGAGAGCCTTGATAAAGTGGGAGCTGGAGAACACACAACAAAGGGCCAGAAGAATATCCACCAAAGCCTCAGTTTGGGCTTCTAGCGCCAGTCAAAGCAATATCTGGAAACACTTTTTATCCTGCAACAACAAAAACACGAAGCATCCCAGATTTCAGGCCTAGCATAGCTGCATCAAACCACACTACCCGCTATGGTCAGGCCTTAGAAAAGAGGCTTATACAGAAACACAGCCAGGGCTAAAGGCTTCAGCCCAGAGGCTACATAGCCTGACAACACAACTGTAGGAGGGAGCCCAACCTTGGTCAGACAGAAGGTCTTGTGAGGTCATTCCACTGCTGCAGATACCAACCACTCTTCACCCTGATTGTCTTTTAGCCTGAAAGCACTATTGGGATGGTAGGTGGAATAAGAAGGGGGGGGGGGGGGGGGGGGTGTCTGTGGATAAGAGAAATGTTCAAAAATGTTCTGTTGCAGTCTTGAGTAAATGTTATGATAATTTCATTTGCGTGAGAAATTGTGACTGCTCTGGCACTGGAGTGCTGAGCGGGAGAACAAGAGAGGATCAGACGGCACGCCTATTGTTTGTTGGATCAATTTTAAAGGACTGGGGGAGCAGTGAAAGATACGATTTGTCCGTTTGAGTTTAGTGAACAAGGAGAAGCATTGAGACTCTGGACAGCTGTGTCCTCCTCTCTGCTAGAACAAAATGTTCATCATACAATTTGGGGAAAATATCAGAGCATGATGGCGTGTTGGTTATAACATATTTAAAACACTTTTTTAAGGGTACAATTCAAGCACTTTTCAAGCACTTAAAATAAAAATGGTAAGACTCTCAAAGCCTTTATCATTCAATTGTTAAAAATTGTGAGGAAAATGTAGATGGTCACCATCATGACAACATGGAGAGAAATGGAAAAAGCCATATTTTTTTCCCCTAGCTTTTGTCCGCTCCATGTCGTAGAAGAGGCTCCAGGAGTAATATCACAATAGAAATGTTTCATATCAAAATTTAAAAGATTTTAGGTTTACATGAGTGTATTCCTAACCCCTGGAAACATAACAGCATTTTCCCAACTTTTGTACAAGCCCTGTATATAGTCCAAAAAAGACTCTTTCCAAACCATTGCACAACCAAAATGGCTCGATCAACGCAAGTAACAATTACTGCCTGTGAGAGCACAACAAAACGCTTTAACCCTGCCGTTCTTAACACAAACAAATTCCATAGAGCAGAAAAAAAGTTTGCTGTTCTGACACAATTTCCATTCCTGTGTTGCTATAGCATTCCAAAGGCAAAGACAACATGCTTGGAGGCGTGAGAATTGGAAATGCAACAAGTTATCTCTCTTGTGCAACCCGGCGTGCCTGTACATACATGTCTGTGTGTGATAGTGTGCTTTGATTACATAGAGGAGCTATAGGCCTCCAGTCAGGCAGAAGGGCCTGTGGAGTGGGCTTGACTCCGGGGCTTTAGACATGCCAACAGCAGGCAGGAAAGCAGGAAATCGGCAGAGCACAGGGACAATGACATAGAGATTGGAGATCAGTTAACCCCCCTCCTCTGAGTGGCTGACCTGTTTGCTCACTGACTATGACTTCCTTTTAGACACGAGCACACACAACCTGCTGCACGCTCACTAACCTAATCAAACTCTCTCGCTCTTCCCTTCTCCCAAAACAAGTTGTGCGCCGTAGCTTCTCACACATTTCTTTCTCAATAATACAGGAAATAAAATTAGCAGCTCCTGTTTTTCACCAGCTCTCCCACAGGTAATGGGTGCAGCCAGCCAACCAGCAGGACTTACTTTAACACTTATGACTAAAAGGCAGACTCACAATGCAACCGCGATGATATCATCTGACGGCTGGCAACCATTCTAACGTGCAACAACTGCAAATGTAAACTAATAAAAGCCTCAAGAAAGAAAAAAAAAAAGAAGTCTCCACCTGGATGCCTCAGGACCTTTGTACTCTGACCTCACCTGGCTTATCTGTTAAGAAAAGAAGACTTTCACCGGCAGCACACCTGGAGAGCTCGGCAAGAGGGAGTTTACAGTAGAAAGGATTAGCAAAAAATAAGGATCAAATGACCGAGGACTGAAAACACAGTGAACAGCAGTGTGGACAAAGGTAAGAGACACTCTGGAGGTAGTTTGATGCTAAAGTTGAATGTAAAAGTTGACTTGTCACTGAGGAAAAAGTCCCTCACTAGACAGAGTGAGGTCTGTCTCAAGGCTGCGCAATGAGATCTTCTGTGTAACAGTTGAACAAGTCCCATCATGTCATGGAAGAGTTTGTCAGGGTGTGCAGGTAGAAGCTGCCCAGTTTCCTGACAGAGACGTGTGTGCATGTGTTGGATACAAATATTTGCTCAGCAGGACAGGTAAGAACTAATCAATCTTTATCAGTCTTATTGTTATTAATCCAACTAATCTTAACTAATCTAATTAAACTAACACAACTACATGAAAGGAAAAAGCTTAAATTTATTTCTTTTGACTTGTGGAGCGAAAGTTTTCATCAGACAGTTTCCTCATCTGTCTCAAAGATGGATCATTTATGGCAGCACTGGGGGAAAAGAAAATTTAAAAACCGTTTCTTGGCCAATGTGTTTTAATGGGCTTCTTTAATTTTTACTTGGCCATGAAGTGTTTCCTGAACATGAGACTCATGGCTGAAATCCGAAGACTTCTCCTTGGCCAAACTGACATGTTTGGAAAGGAATGCTGTTGTGTCCACGCTCTCCAATCTCCCGCTGCTACTAAAGTGCCGATAAAACCTTTACAGGCCAACAAAACCTGTTTGCTGTAGTGGCTTACAAATTTACAGAGTGAGTGTTTCAAGTCACGAACACAGATCTAATGTGGGCAAAGCTGTTAGTTTTGGAGACCGTAAAATCACAGACACTGGGCAGATTATCTAATCGACATGCCAGCGTTGATGAACTGAGTTCTGTTTCACTCAATAAAATGATTACAGGTCACGAAACACTAAATTCCTTTGGGTTTTTTGTCAAAGTAAGAGTTTCATTCTACGTGTTATTGTAATTTTTGACCAAAAATGTTTCATTTTTAAGTTTTGTTTGTGTGTGTAGCATTTTTATGATATTAAATCCCCAAACTGGATTATAAAACAGATTTATTTTGAAAGTCTACAGTGTGATGTTATTTATGGAATATAAATATCTCATTTTATTAACTTCCACATCTAGACTCACTGCATAACTCTCACACTACAGCAAAATAAACTGACAGCACAGCTATTTGTATTTTTTCACAAAATCAGAAACATGTGCTCCAAAGTGAAGCATCAAGATTTCTGACAGAAGTTACGGTAAAAACCTCATGTTCTCACAAAATAAAATGCAAAGAGATACTATTCACTGACGTGCAGGACAACAATTGCCGCTTGGGAATCTACATTTTTGTTGCTTTTGTTACTGGAAGTCTTAACAGACTTCCTTTACAGGATAGGCTGCAGACCACACCTGCATTTATGGGAAAAAACAGGGATTTGAAAAGTAAATATTTAGAAATGGAAGCTTCAAAGCATTGTTGGAACATCCCTCTGCTGCCAAATAATATTGAATTTCATTAAATCAAGTAGAGCAGGTGCAATCTCCAAACAATGGCTGCCGATTGACATCAAGGCCGACTGAACTGGTCCAATACTTACATCTGGTGCTCAAGTACAAGCACAGACCTGCTTCATATTCCAGCACAATGAGAGGGAAGCCTGAATGATGAGTGTTAAAAACTTGGTGTTAAACTCGGACTTGTTAAATCTAAAATTTCTCTTTTCTTGTGTTTTGGTACAGATGGAATCATTCTTATAAGTTTCAGCGCTTCCTAAGGATTAATTATTGAACAAAGGAGGGAAAAGAAAATACATAAAAAGGATAAATTAAAACATCCAAGATGCCCCTGAGAACGTCTTTGTACAGAAAGCAATCCTCTGCTCGTTGGCCAAGCAGGCACGCCAAGCGCAGGGAGGTGCTGTCTGTCAACATGATCAGCCTACCGCTGGCTGATTTCCGCCACATCTCACATATTGGCAACGATGCCCACACAGACAGCTTCGGAGACCTGTCCTTCCTAAAGATGGGCCACAATCTGCTTCTACAAAGCTCCCAGAGTGAGCAGAATCTCTTCCTGGCCTGTTCACCGCCACCAAAGCCCCCTCGTCTGAACCTGGATGAGACTGAGGGCTCAGAGAGCCCCGACTGGCCCATGCACAACGCATCCCAGAAGAGAAAGAAATGCAGCTCAATGCCGCTGCTGGACAGTGAGGATGGGGAAGCAGAGATGGAGAAGGAGGACGGGTACCAAAGAGGGAATAATGCCGCTCCCAATCTGGCTCACAGCCTTGGACGGGGTAGCCTCAGTTCAGACAAGGATGAAGACTCCACAGAAACGTGTGACAAAACTGTTGGACAGCTTAAGGAGGAGGACAATGGCTTTTCCTTCAGCCTCGACCTGGGCCCTTCAATCCTGGATGATGTTCTCCAGGTGATGGACAAAATCCATGATTAGACAACACATATATCCAGGCATTACAGAACGGCTTTGGAATATTGAGATACCGTTCTTGGGGATACACTCCTGTTTTATGGACAAATCAATATCCTAAAGTGATGGTTATTGCTGAAAAAAAATTGGAGATATCGAATTTTATTATCCTGGCTGTAAACAAACTACTTTTGATGAGAACTTGCTTCAGCTACGTTTTAATAGACTACTGAAAAGACTGACACACAGGATGAAAAATTCTGACTTTTCTTTATAATTTCAGTAAAACATGTTACTTTTTTAATCTAATATTACCACAACTTTCTTGAATAAGGAGATTGTACCAGATATTGTGTCTCGAGCCTAACAGCTTTTGTTAAAACGCAATCTCAACTGAAACGGTTAACTACGCAAAGTTAATGTTCTCCTTAAAATCCATTCCTTGCAAAGGTGGATACAATGTTTAAGTTAATAATTGAACCTTATCGGATGGCAAACTTCAAGCTGGACATTTTTCTCCTTCTTTTACTTTCTTCCTTCACTATTATAAATCCCCAAACCACTCAGCACAGCACCGAAGACGGCTGTTAAGACTTAAGAGTGTTGTGTTTAAGAAAAGAAAAGCTGCGGCTGGAATCCAAGGTCCTCGAGCTGTGATGTCTTGGCTCTTGGCGTGCTTGCCAATCTATTGTGTGCAGAGGGCAATTTTTCCTCCGCACGCATCCCAGAGGCCCCACTCAAAGGTAGACCAAGGTACCCCCCATCTCTCATTCCCAACAATGCAGTGAAAACAAACACTTAGCTCTGCTTCCAATAAAAGCCAGCCAGTGGTGGCAGGTTGGGCAGCAGACCAAGCCAGGCCACAGGTCCAAGACCTCAGACAAAAAAAAGCAAGAGCAGGCTATTTTCTTAGCTGCAAATCAGAGTCTGATGCTCTGGTGAGTGGCGCACAAGAAGGAAAGTGGTAAAGGGTAATGTGATACTTCCACATATGCAGGGGGTGTCGAGGGAGGAGGACCAGAGACATCCATTACTGCAGGAGAAGTCCTGATGAGGGTTTAAACACTACCTTCTGACCAAACAGACCCCCGGCACGTGAAAAAAGCACTTGGGTCTAACACACTGGCACACAAGTAAAGACAAACACACATATACTGTATGTACATGAAAGCATGCACCATAACACTGAGGTTTGTGCAGACAATTTAGGTCCACTTTGCTCAGCCAAGAATCGGGACAGTCTGTTCCTCAGTCGGGGGTTCCAAGGAAACCCAGAACCAGTCAATTCTTCAGTTCCCCACGGGTCATGCTGCAAAATACGAACCACAAGCATCCCAATCCCAGCAATAGATTTAGAATTCTATGTATGTCCAAACAGAAACAGCAATGTTTGTGGCTACGTCTGTAGTGTATATCTAGTTTGCCATCTCCCATTTTAAAGTGGATATCACTGACCATTTTTCTTGTATATGTTATGACAATAACACATTGTGAAATATGTCTTGTGATGAAAAATGTACTGTTTTTTGTATTTTGGGGAAGTAAAAGAAAAATATATTTCACATTCCAAGACTGGTGGTTTTGTGAAGCGAAATACTCATGTCAAAATTTTAAGAGAGCTCGTACAAAACTGTTTACATGCCCTGATGGACGGACATTTATTTGGCTTTTCAGCAGTCAGAAGCCACTATATAAGCAATTAGCCTTGCCTAACAGTTTCTAGAGAAATGATACCCTTGGATTACCTACCACAACATGCAGTGCAATGGTGGAGAGACACACGAGCCTAAATTAGACAGGCGTGCCAAGCAGGATTCCATGTAGAGTCACAAATACTGTAGACTGGACTTTGTTAGGCAGGCCCTGCTCTGACGCACACCTGTATTATAAAGAGGGTGACATTCAATACTAACCAGGGCGTGTCTGCAATTTGTCAGACTTTTCTATACAGGCTACCTTTTCCCATATAAGTAGGAGAAAGAGTTATTCAGTTACACAGACTTAACCCTGGACAGTGTTTTCCTGCCTGCTGTGATAGCCCTTAAAGGGACAGTTTACCACATTTTTATCTTTTACCTGTAGTTCTGTTTATCAGTCTCGATTATTATGGTGTGAGTTGCTGAGTGTTGGAGATATTGGCCATATAGTTGTCTACATTCTCTCAAATATTATGGCACTAGATGGTTCTCGGCTTGAAAAAACTTAACGGCAAAGTCTTTCCAAAAATCATGACCCTGAAGAGAAGCTTCTTGTGAACAGTTTCATGTACAAATGTTGTATAAAATGTAAATATAGCTAGAATGCATCAAATTCAGAATGTATATTTACCAAAATCCACATTTTAAAGCTTGGAAATAAAATATACTGTCTTTGTACAGTTTTCAAATGAAAATATGTCACAAAGGAAAAGCAAAATATTCTGCTCCATTTTCTTTTTTAGACAATATCCTTACTTTTGTGGGTTGTAGGAACTTTACTTTTTTTTTTTTTTTTTTTTTTACACACTATGATGTGGTGGTAAAGAAAGATCACTCCTGACGTTTTGTTTTATACTTCTATATTTTTCAATGTTCCTTTTCTGTTTAACATACATTTTAAAATGTATGCATTTTAGACATACATAAAGACTTATGAAGCTTTTGAAATTAAATTAACATCGTGTCTAATTACCAATAAAAAGTATATACATTTTTTTTTTAAATTTTAAAAGAAACTGAAGAACAAGTTCTGTGGATAAGTTTGAGAAACCAGGTCTTGATTTCAGGGAGAGACATTTCTGTTGAGTTTTTTCAAATTTGTTGTTGTTGGTGCTTTGAGCCACATAGTTCCATTATATTCAAAAGAAGACAGACATCTCTACGGCCGATATCTCCAACAAGCAACTCTAACCTAAACAACCTAGACTTATAAATAGCACTACAGGCAAGAGAAAAAAAGATGTATTTTCATTTTTGGCGGAAATGTCCCTTTAATGTTCAAAGGCTCATTATCAGATACTGTGGAAACAAATGATTGTGCTACCAAGTAAGGGCAAAAAAACTCATAAAAACAGTGTTAAAAAAAAAAACATTACCAACTAATTTTGGCATTAAATGCTCTTCAGCCATTTTTGATATTATAAAAACACTGACATATTTTATGCAAACCCATAGTTATTCTTCATAACCTCCAAAATTTCCTGCCTGCTTTTTCTGGAGAAATAAAATCCTTCCTGCAGACAAGAGTCCTTGGCCGCTATGTCGACACAAGAGCTCTCAGTGTGAAGAATCACATAAACTTAAGCTCAACAAGTGTTCAGCCACATGACTGATGCAAGAAGAAAGAGCCTGTAATTGAAGACAAATTATCTTGTCTGCGCAGCACAAACTGGCCGAGCTGTGAAGTATCCCAATCACATCTGGTACCACTTCTCTCCCTCCAAAAATCTAAACTTGCTGTCATACAGAATACCAAGGAACCCTGTCATCTCACTGAAGAGTAGCTCTTAGGAGTTATTTATTTTGTCAGGTACTAACTAAAAAACTAAAAATATTGTTCTGGCAAATAAGAGATGTGTCCTTCTTCTGTAATTGTGTCTGCCGGTACAACCTGATGCTACTGAAATATGCTGCATGGTTTTCGCTCACAAAAGGGGATTTTTGTGAAACCGATATTGTTTATGCTGTCTGTATCGTGTCGAAACGTATTATCAAGCTATAGACGGTGAGGGCCGAGCCATTCCACAGCAGCTATCCTCTCATGATCTGCATGATGAACTGGGCGTATTTGGGCGTATCACAATAATTATGAAACTCTGACCACACCATAATCACGCCAGGCAATACGTCCCGTGTCTAATGAGAAAATGCAAAAACACGTCTATATATTTCAGGCTACCCTAAACCAGAGTTTCTTTTCTATAAACTGTGTGGTCTCTTGTAATGTTATATATAGACAATATGTCACCAACAACTCCAACTTCATATATCATGAAGTAAACTGCCTCTCTCCTATATCCACTCAAATCTGATACACAGTAGAAGCATCAGAAACTAATCAAAAATCATGATCACATTAAAATACAGAAGCCTACTGGAAGCCCTGTATCTCTGCTCACAGTGTGTGTGTGTGTGTGTGTGTGTGTGTGTGTGTGTGTGTGTGTGTGTGTGTGTGTGTGTGTGTGTGTGTGTGTGTTCTCTCAAACCAAAATTCAATAAGCCCCGGAGCTGCAAGAGTTAATAACCCATTTGGGGCTAAAGCCTGATTTCCCATGCTGTGCCACGGTCACCGTTGCTGATCGCTGCCATTCTAATCAAGGAGACCATTTCCACTGGGGGCGCTGAGTAACGTCTCAGCAGCGTCCCAGCCACGGCTCTCCGCTCTGCATCGCAATCAATCCGTAGCACTTCTATTTTTGACGTGAGCCATTGCTAAACTGCGTCAAGCTCAACAGAGCAGATTGCACCAGACAGGAAATCCGATACAGAATCGACATAATACACTTCCGCCCCCTTTCAAATAAAACACAATACACAGTTCATGTAGCATAAAACTACTTCACATAAACATTACATCATGACCTGGTCACCAGGTCTCAATCAAAGGGTCTCATGTCGGCAACATGGATGACGAGAGACTGATTGTTGAAGTGGAACAGCATACAATCATTTATGACATGACACATTTTTTTAGAAGCATAGATGGCCAGATCAACAGATCTTTCACGTTGGAAAAACCAAGTAAGCTGTTTATTGTTGTCGTTTACTTTATCCACACAGTTTATCACGGGATCTCGATGTCTCCCGTACGTTCAGGATTATCGCGTGTTGTCGCGTGTATATGGCTGGCTCGCTGCGATGCCATGCCGCGTGCGGCAGAGGACAGAGCAAAACCTCAGCGCAGCCGTTCCGCGCCCGGTGTAAATCCCCAGTGAGATGGATAAGGCAAAGGAAATAAAGGCAACATTAATGTGACCTTTTTTAATATCGTACTCAACAAATACCCCATTACAGAAAAACTAAAACTATAAAAAAATAAACTCAAACTATGCATTTTCACACAAAAAAAATTGCAAACTCACTCTAAAAACGAATTGAAACTAACTGAATTTGAAAACAAAAATTCACAACGAAATTAAAACTAAAACTAATGAAAAATCCAAAACTATTATAACCCTGGTCAGACCCGGGTTGAACACCACGGCCACATACTGTGCTCAGTACTCTTCCAGACTAAGGGGCTATTTTAGGTGAGAGTGCACTTTTCGAGCTCTTGCAAACTGGCGGGCTGGAAAAACAATCCCAGAATAGCTGATCTGCTGCATCTGGTTTGTGCCGTGACAAGCCCGCAATGACTCTCCAGCCCTGGATGGAAGAGGCAGGTGTAGAAATTTGAATCCTTTACGATAGATTCAAGAATATGGAATGCCAAGCTACATAATAAACCATGAATCAAAACGTGGTGATTAATGATGGTATTACATCTCCGGAGACACAAACATTACATCTGGCAATGACAAAGCAAATGGTTATATAGTGATTCTATATCCGGGCGAGATATTAATCATTAGTCAGTTGTGTGAAATCAGCCACACATGTGAAATACAGCTCATATTAAACACCGTAGTATCTCATCCCTGTTCATATAAGCACACACGCTACAATTACACAGCACAATAAACAACAGTTTATGATCTTTACTTCTGCTTCAGTCAGGCACCATGACTCATTCAGAATTCACTATAATTTGCAATTTACTGTGTACAATACAATGCCAGAAGAAATGCTCTCCCTAATGAGACAAGCTGTTTCAGGAGCAATATCGGAAAAACCTCTGATGTAGCTGGATAATGTATTGGCAAGTTTGCAACTCTATGCACTGATCCGATATCATTTATCAGTTAATTTGTACTACACAGGAACAACAACAACATGTGTCCCTCACTACTGGATCCATACATCCCACCGGAGAGAAATCATATCACATCCACATAGGCTTAGTCATATACAGCTGTTAAATAATAATAATAATAATAATAATGATAATAATAATAATAATAATAATAATAATAATAATAATAATCCATTTTAATGCAGCGGTATCAGATCGGTACTTGGTTCTGGCCGTCCACAGGGACAAAAAAAGTCCGGACAGAAGACCGCTCAGGAAGGCTCATATTCAAATTAGGGGCGTTTTGGCGAGTGAGACCCACCTCATTCCGGGTATTGGACTGTAATGGAAACACCCATATTGAAATTACTATTAGGCAAGAAATAATGGTATAAGAAGATCTCGATAATGAGAATGACTTTATAAACTTCTTTCATAAACATTTCCCAATCTCTCACTATGGCAGCTTATTATGTCAAAGACACAACAGAAAATAGTCTGGAGATAAAACTAGATCCTATTCCAAAAGACGGGTCTGAATTTAGTTAGGAGCATTTGGAGTAATTCCACATGGTGTGGAAGATGTGGTCCTCTGACATTTTGAAATTTTTAATATCCATGGTGAGTGAAACTAGGTGAATGCAATGGGGGGCTTATAAATCATGTTATATCTGCTCTCTGGACAAGCAGAACACAAACAGAGCCAAAAGTTTAAAAATTCTCCTCAGTGTCTCCCTGTGAGAGAAGTGCAAATCTAATACATCATGGTATAGTTAGTAATGTTCAAGGTATCTGGACCCTGAGGGGGGGTTTTCAAGGGGAATTTGTGCCGCCCACCCCCTCTCCATTAGGTCCTTTACATTGGCCTCAGATTCATTAAGTAAGAGCTGGAGCTGAAGCTGAGGCTGAAGTCATACGTCTGTGTCTCTGAGCTCCCTGTAGTGAGACGCTGACTCTCTGAGCACTGTGTTTGGATTGATGAGGTTAAAAAGGCAAGTCCTCACCCAAGCTGCTCCTATGTGAGTGCAGCTGGCTGGTGTGGGGTTGCAATGGACGAGTAGACGACAGGAGAAGAATTGGATTTTTAGATTTCAGATAAAGTCTGGGGAGAAGGACCTCCAAGGCTCTGGCTTCTTATTACCTCTATCTCCCTTTCTCAAATGCCCCCCATGTCCACTGACCCCAGGCCAGATGTGGAACAACATTACTAACATCTACACTGGCTCACCCATTATGTCATGTGGGGCCTCTTTAGCAAGAACTATTGTCGCTGAGGGCTAATGCGAAAATTGCCTGGCCTAAGTAATGTTTTTATTCAAGGGTGCAGGGGGAAAAAAGATGAAGCAATCAGCTTTGGATATCTGTAAGTCAAACCAGTTTACCATAATAACATTTAAAGAGATTAGTGTGACAAGTCCCAGTGTGCAGGCTGAGTCTCACATGTTAGCCTTGACAAGGGGGTCTCAGACACTGCACTGAGGGGTGAAACACAGTTCAGTAGCAGCTCTGGAGACACAGATAAGTAGACAAAGGGAGTCTACTGATATGCAATCCCACAAGTAAAGATCTCAATATAGGAGAAGTAAAATGGACACGGCGGGGGAACAAAAAAAACATTACTTCATACAAATCTAACTACAAGAGAGAGAAACTGTGTAGATTCCCAGAGGAAATAGCTAAAATAAGATTATCCTTCGACAGGAAAAGAGTTAATGCGCCTTTGGTGTCTGCATGTGGGCCGATGGTGAAAGACAAAATATTAGCCGTGCAAAATCAATTAAAAGTTGGATTTCAGCACAGACTACTGTGATTTCCAAATTACAAGACGCAACACACCAGTTTTTTCCAACAAAGCCTCTTGGGTTTGTGCAGCTAACCTTTGGCCTGCAGAAAGAAAAGCCTTGAAATTCAAAATGAGGAACCACAAAAAGCACATTTAAATCTCAATAATTGCAAAGAAAAAAAATCTGAGAAGAAGTTGAATTGCAGCCTGGAGGTTGAATGTCTCTGCCAACCAGCCAAGTAGGTGTAAGAAAGCTACAAGTTTGACAAAAAACAGTATGTTTGCCCCATCATTGCAGGACTATGCTTTTGATTCCTGGTCAATAAATGGGATAGACATATAATGAAATCTCTACACTGGAAATGTATATGTCTCCTTTGACCAGTTATCACAGAAATGTAATATTCATAAATCCCATTTCTACAGATATCTACAGCTAGGTGGCTTTGTGGCATTTAACTCTTTTAACTGACATTTAACTGCTTCCCACTCTTTCCTCCCTTAACTTTACTGGACTTACTTGAGTATAAACCCGACTTTTAAGCAAAATGTATACATTTATACCAGTTTGTACTCATTAAATAATAAATAGTAAACAGAGGAACTCTGGCATTAAGTCCTACAGAGACTTTATCTCTCCTCAATATGCCTGAGACATACAATGACTCAGTTTAAAATTAATCATCACCTACATTAGCGCAAAGATAAATTATCTTAAAACAAGATAGATCTTGACCCTACATGTGATCAATGCAGACAAACTCCTGCCACATCTACTCGATCACCACAGTATCTGACAGAATGTGAAATATGATCATAATCTCCCCTTTACTGTGATGTCACAATGACCTCTGATCATCATTTGATCTTAATTCTATTTTTATGATTAGTGATCTTGAGTGACTTTTGACCTCCAAAATCCTTCGGACATTTGTGCCAAATTTTAAGAAATTCCCTGAATGCATTCCTGAGATATTTTGTCCATGAAAATGAGACGGACAACCCGAAAACATAGTGGCTGTTGCTGGCGCAGAAGCATAACATTTTTTTAATTATCAATAACAATTTAGACACACTTGGCACGAGGCATGTAGGTATTTAAGCTACCATTACTACTCGTTGCTTCTTGCATTCCTGGGGTCTCCAAGGTCAGGCCTGTTAATGAGTGGCCGAGCGGGGGCCAGTGCCTCACCACGCCAAAGCAAATAAACCGAGGGCAATTTAACCAAACACATTGTTCTGGACCAGGCGAGGGGAGCGGGAGCACCGGGGTAATATTTGCACCACTGATACGAAAATAAAACCTCAGAAGGTTTACATACTTCTTTTTGCGGGACAGTGTTTAGGCAATAGTATTTGTGTTGGAAGCTGTGTATTTGGGAAGAGTTCGTAACATAGGGCTGACATGCTTTATGAGAGAGGGAGGGAATTGCGACAATGCATTTTTTAAGTTCTACTGGTACCTGTGAAGACATGAACAGGCCCGGCTGAGATGCTGGAGCTATAACCTCAGGCTGTCCTTCAAGCCATGAAATCTTTAAAGGGTTTCCACTCAGGCCGCTTTCATTCTTAGCTGCCAGCTCCTAAAAAAAACACATAAAATACTCTGTGAGTGGATCTTATGATTGCTTCTCTACCAGTATTTCATTAGTGCAAAAACATTCTCCTTGTACTGATACTGTTAAATTTGTGTTGTATCCATCTTACTCCTGGGTATTATATGCTTATGAGAAACACATGTAGACAGGGACAAAGGTGGATTGTAACTGGGCCAACACCCAGAGCAAGGCTGGGACCTGGAGATGGGCATGGAGAGACCACAGGACCTGTGCCCAGATCCCTGTAGACTGGCAGACATGTTCTCTGAGGGGGAACCACACGTTGTGGGGAGGAAATCACAACAACAAAAGTACACCATCACAACAGAGGGCCTGAGGATCCAGACAGTGTGGAACAATGAAGCGGCTCAAGTCCTTCCTTCCTCTTCAACAAAGAATGACTAAAACATTGGTTTAGGTCGCAGAAAGTGTCCCGAGGCTGGGGAGTCTATGACAGGTGTCATTCTTTGTAATAATCAAACTCAGCAGGTGGCCAGAGACTTCGAGTAAACAAATGTGGCTTTATGCAAATGGTTGCTGCGGAGAAAGATTTCCATTATTGAACAAACAGCATGAGGATGCTGACAGGGGAAGAGTTAGGTACTTACAGCTGCTCTCACTGTTGCAAACTCGACCACAGCGCTTCCTCTCTTCTTACCCGATACAATCACATTTGAAACATCCCCATACTAGAGGTAAAAAAATGGGAGAATAAAAGAAAAGTCAAAAGAAAGAAGAGGAGAGATGCAGAACATTCAAATTAGTATTTCCTTTCACAGCACAACCTGTAACCATAAAACACAAAGCATATGCAGTCTGAAGAACTGAAAACAAGGGTGAATGTTACAGACTTCTGGAATAAAAGTGAGGATTCAATATGTGTTTGGTTATTAAAGCTAATCTCTAATGATGGGGTTCATATGTTTGGGACAGAGCCAGTTAAACTGCAAAGAACATCATGTGCAAAAGTGAGACTGTGACTTCTCAAAAGAGACAAGAGGAAACATTGGATCATTTCAGTTACTCCTTCTGCAATGACAGCATTTGATAAACAATATTTTTGGCATGAGAGCTGAAATAAGATGTGGCTCTCATCTAACTCCCTGCTGTAAATCAGAACAGAGAGGAAAGGTTGGCCAAAAAGGGGAGCAGGGCAAAGGGCATCTCATACATTCCCTGATCTCAGTCTGAAAGACACAGAGAGAAGAGGAAGAAGGCTCGAAACAGACCAAAACCTAATTCCTAATGAAGCAGAGGGTTTCTTCAGTTCTTCAGGGTTTGCATTACTTATAACCAAGACCTTTTGTCATTAACCTCTCCCCGACTGAAGCAGGGGCTTGGGAGCAAAGAGGAAGATCGACGTTGCCTTAGAGAGTCCCATCCTGTGAAAATGTAGCTTTCTGGGAAAGGGAAAGTCCAAGAATGCTAATGTCTACGAAGGACAGTCTGGAGCAAGCCAACAGTGACAAAGGAGACTCTCAAAAGGCCTCTGTTTCATAAAATATAAATATCTTAACATGTTTTCCCTCCCCCCCCTTAAACGAAGATGTATTATACCAAGCGGCCAAAATACACGAGTCCGCACACGTACGCATGAACAAGTATACACATACCATACTTTCCCACACAGCGGTGGCTATTTCGACTTGCCCAAACCATTAACCGTCACTCATTGGAGCTTGCCATCTCAAACAAAATCTGTTCCTGAAATGTATTCCCTTTGCTAAAGAATTTAAAAAGGAGCAACACTTCTTTTCCCACAGTCTGTATTACGACACAGCCCTCCTGCCTCCAGCCGTATTGATTTAGTTCGTGCAGAGGAGAAATTCATACGCCTTTTTCCGGGCAGCTTGACGTCAGTGACACTTGCCCTATCCTCATTTTCAGGCCAACCTATGCCCCACCAAAATCCCTCATGACGGATCACGGCACAAGGTGGTACTGGGTTGCATGAGAAGAGCACATTTCCTAATGCCTCCCTTGGCACTGCTTAATCACCTGGTAAGAGGGGCACAAACAATGGCGTGCATGGCTTTAAAAGGGCACTACAACATTGCCCTCAGCACTTTCACTGCAACAAAACTTAATGGGCCTTGTTTAAGGGGAAGAATAAAACAATCTACAGCGCTGATGTCATGCAGACCTCAAATATGGCCGGACTCTGCAGGCTGTTACTGTGGAGCTCTGCTCTGAGACAGCAAGGATAAAGAGATTATATCCTTACACAATATGTGTCAACAGTGATATCTTTTTATATTTTCATATTTTGAATTTGGGGAAAGTTTAATTAAGAAACAATTCATAAATTAAATAAATCAGATGGGAGCGTCTGTTTTTGGTTAATCCAGCCAATTAAATACCTCACATTTTAAAGTACTTCATCACATTGATGCAACATCCCGGTAATGCAGTCCTGCTCGTTAATTTACAACATCGCATGCAATGTCCTAATACAGATATATTAAAGGGATCGCTACCTTCATAGCCTCAAGGTACAACCCTAATTCGGGAAAATATCATCTTGGGACATTGTCTAAAACGAAAATAATACAGAATGCTGTGAAAATTGCGAGAGGAGACAGTTTAAGAGCAGATTCCTCATGTCAACAATGCAAAGGCGTGTCTTTTATCCATTCATTCCCAACAACCCCAAAACACATGGCGCCACCCGTGATATAAACAATCAAGCTGCGCAACCTTAAGGTGACAGCATCCTTATAACATAGAACAAAACACTACATTGATGTATCATGCAAAACTTACCTCAAATGATTGTATAACTCACAACACAGAACACTAAGCATATATAGCTGAGTAAATTATGCACTTTGGTGAATTATGTCCATAGTGTCCACTACAATGCAATCATTTCAAATTCTTTTTGCCTTCAAGTCAAATGAAAACTCCACAAAGACAATATATTTTCTGTTCTGATAAACTGATAACTTCGGTGTTCTTTCTTTAAAACTACTTATTTGATTTCCAGGATGTGTACCTTTTGTAGAAGTCTGAGCAGAAGGTCTTGAGAGTAGCCGCCGTTCGTCTTGTCATCTTTTTTACACTTCCACTTTAACTGGAATGAGAGAGAAGACATGAAGGAGACACCTGTATTAGTCATTTCAGGAATGAAAGAAGTGCATGATAATGTCCAATCACCAGAGCACAGCTAATTGAAGTCAGCTGATGAGGAGACAAAGTGCGCCAGATAGGCTTGGCGATGATGACACACAGATTACCATGAGAAGAGACTGGAGCAACGGGAGAGACACTCTTGTTAAACTCTTGGAACGTCACCCTGGCACCACCTGTGAGACCTGCAGTCAATTTCCATTCATAGCAAAGGTACTGGACAGCTAAAGTGGGGGGAAATTAATACACAGATTCTTGGACTAGAGAACTCTCAGTGACTCACCTGCTTAACTTTAGCTCGACAGAAGAAAGCAAACACTAAACAATCCAAAGCAGGTCGCCCAAGGTACCTGCAGGAGGATGTGTTTTCTATCTTTGTTCGAACTCTGGTTAACACATTTTAATTGTGTAACAATCTTAACTCAAGTCTTGCCATATTGGACTGTGTAAAAATGCCGTTTTAGAAATGACCCTACAACTATTTTTTAAGAGCCTCCATAAAAGACTAAAAGATCATTTGTCAATTTTTTTTCAGTCACTAAAAGCTGACGTGAATTCCCGTACTCCTAAAAAAGATATTGTGCACCTTCTCAAATCCATGTACAAACAACAGCGGAGTCTAGCTAATATCACGCTAACTGCTTAAAGTAGAATTATAAATGGCAAGCACTAATGTTGATACAGTTCCAGCATGCTGCTCAATGTCAGAAAACAGAATTTCTGGGAATTTCCATGTCTACATAGCCTCTTTTACCAACAATTACATCCAAAAATGTACACTTGCCTTCCAAGAGCTGTCTCCTGTATCCACTGATAACCTCTTTACCCATTAATCTTCGAATAACACGTTAAAGTATATGCATGATGTGAAGTCTGCGGTTTTAGCCCACAACACTGACAGACTGCTGTGTGCTCTCGCTCCTGGTTTAAATAAATATACAGATAGGAAAGATTTTAATGGAACCAAACCAAATGGATCTTTCTGCTTCTGATGTATCACTTCAACTAAATATCAAAATATATCAGAGGAATAAAGGCTAGGATCAAAAAACAAAATCTCAAAGAATGATCACATGTCAAACATTGCTGAGATTAGTTAAGGAATCACTTAGATTTATTGTAATAGCCCACAACACGTCGATCATTTTGCTCAATCTTGAATACTGGGATCAAAGGTTAAACATATAATATTACTTTTACTGGACAGGATAAAACCAAAAGCAAACACTGATCTTGATCCGGGTAGAGTATGGAAGCCGTTTTGCCAGGGTAATTTTTCTACGTTCCTTTTTTTATCTGTAAAAAAAAGGGTTTTGGCATGGGAACTTGTCAAAATGGAGTTTTAATACTTATTTTGGCCAACAAAACTTGTGCTCAGAGTTCATGAAGGAATTAAAACAAAAAACAAAAAAATAAATACTTTTAATCCTATTTAGAACATGTGGAAGTGGTGCACTTCGTCAGCCTCTTGTGGCAGAAATGATTATTACAAAAACAAACAAAAATTATTCTGACAAAAGAAAAAATTACTTTACAAATTTGATGGACAAAAAAAATAAGGAACTTGGAGCAGATTATCCTGGCGAACCCAGATCAGACATTGAAAATGGATCATCAGAATTTTTTTTCCACACTGGCCTCAATATCTTCTGTAGTCTAAATACAAAAAAGGAAATTAAAGAGAGAATTTTATGTAAACACGACTCAGCCTCTGAGATACATCTATGCAGCAATGTTCCCATGTCCTTGAACGTGACCCGTAACCCCGTCAGTCTTACGGCTGCTGTTTGTTTTTCTAACTGAATACACAAATGACGGGGAATACACTGCTGCACTAGATGGCTATCAAATTTTAAAACCAGATTTAATGTCTAAACACATTAGCTAACATCCCCAGTGTCCATTAATATGCACAGGCTAGGCTAGGTTTCCAGGAGGAAATATAATAAGTCTTTTCTTGGCATTGTTACAGGTCTCCTGACGATGCCGAGCCGACTCTGGAGGAAAGGGCGTTAGAACAGTCTGTGCGCTCAGTGGTTAGACAGCGTATGTGGTCTCCAAATAATGGATTGCAAATGTCTAAGGTTCTATTGAAATCCCCGCTGAGGTTCTGCATGTACTTTCACTTAGATGTAGCAGTTCCTTGTTTCCATCTTTCTGTTTTACTCTGCAAGAACTGCACCCCACATCCCGACCTTTGACTGAAACCCCATAGGTGCAAGCCTTACCTTCAATTTGGGGGTCACATTGCTTTTGGAACATCTCTCCACTCCTGAGTCTAAGAAAAAACATGAGAATGGAGATTAGACGATGAAGTTAAAGACAAGACAACAATTGTTTTGCTGAGGAAGGAAACCACGGCACTCAAGCTAGCAGTCAACTCGTGCAGATGCACTGCAATTTTAAGTTTTCACATGAATGTATGGCTCTTGCTACAGTCTGATGATCCACTCAGAGCCTCTCTAGATGCATCAGACAGAGCGCTGATCCAGTGGAGGGCTGGGGAGGCCTGACTGCGTGCAAATGGAAGAGACTCAAGAGACGTGCTGACTATGCATGAGTAATTGTCCGGCCACAAAAAGAGCTCCAAGAATCAGTGCTTCCCTTAAATAGCCACACTTCTACAGCCTTATTTTACAAGACTCCTGCTTTTTTTCCACAATGGAGACACTGAAGCTAAGCTTAAGCGAGAATACCATCAAGAGCTTAAAAGTTTGATGGACAACTCTGTGTGTGCATGGGGGGCTTGGCATTCATATGCTACCTCGCCAAGTTGTCTTACAGCCAAGAAACTAAAATTGGCCTCTTCAAAGTGCAAAACAATCATTCAAATATACATTCAGTTATTTTATTTTTTTTACATGTGAATAATATTTGGTGAACCACAAGGTGCGGGACACTGCTGTGGTTGGACTGACGATGGTTGGGAAACACAGGAGTTCACTCAGCAGAGGCTTTTAGGATAGTTAGAGGAATTCACTGGATCAAACTGGATTTATCCTGACAAAGCAGGAGTTTACTGAACTGGTTTGGATAACCTGAAGTGGGGCAGACTGCTTGCAGTTACATCTTGGAACTAGGGGTGGGAAGAAAATGGATTCACTTAAGTATCGTCATTTCTTCTTTTACGATTTTGGAGTAGACTTTTTTTAATGTTTGAATCGATATAATTTAAAATAATGATAGAAAATGAATGTGTGGTGGTGTAGTTGATATTATGGTGGTCCCCACAAATAAACGAATGAAGGGATTTATTGCAGTAGCTAAGATAAGAAAGATAATCCTTTTCATGGACATTTTCAGTGCAGCAAAAATCAATATTAACAAGGAATATAAAAATATTAACACTTTAAAAAATAAGAAGTCCACAACGCTTCAATAACTTGAATCTTGAATACTGGGATCACTTTGAAACAGGTTAAAGATTTAATATTCCTTTAACTGGGCAAAATAAAACCAAAAACAAACACTGCTTTTGATCCGAGTCAAGTATGTCTGAATCTGAATCTATATAATTCAAAATAACAATAGAAAGTCAATGTGGCGGAGTAGTTGATATTATGGTGGCCGGCACATATAAACCAATGTGGGGAAACACTGTAACTAGCTTGACGTGCAACTTCAAAAAGTATATACATTTTTCATTAAATCCATTGGACATTTTAATTTCCACTTTTCAGTTTATGTATGTGTAACTTTTTCCCATGGTTTAGTGAAGAAAAATCTAAATGAATCATATATTGAACCGAAATGCTTCAAAATACATATGGGATCATCACCCCAGTATCTTGATGAAAAGCAGCTCTTGAAGTAGACGTACTTCTCTGAGTGTAGCCTCCTCCTTGCTGCTGCTGTTCTTCCTTTTCTCTCCTGATCTGCTCTCTGATGAGCCTCTGTTCCTCCTCAAGCTGCCTGGAGCCTTCCTCTCTCAAACGGGCTATCTGGTAGAAACAGACAAAGACAATATGTGTTTTGAGTGACAGCAAATGCATTAAGCACTGATGTAATTCATTAACTGTAAGACTCCCTTTCTGCTGTTCTGTGCTTCCAGGAGAGTGTGCAGACGTCCTTATTTCTTGAGATGAGACAGAAGATGGAACAGTGCCACCTGCTGGTTACCTCCTCCCCCCAAGGCACATATTTACATGCATTAAGCACATGCCATGACTCACACTGGAAGCACGCAGAACATTTTTATTTATCACTGGCTTTCTGAACAAAGTGCATCAAGTCATGCAATATCATCTAATGGGTTTACTGATAATTATGACATGGCGATGAAAAAAACGCCTCTCTCGGATAGAGCCTTTGTTCTTGACCCAAGTCTTTGGAAGATTTCGACTCAATCAGAAGGGAGTATTTGACGAAAAACAGAAGAAAAAGCACCTGGGTGTGCTTCAGAATTTCCTGGATGCACTGGAATACCTTGTTCCTAGTACATTGCGGAGGCAAATTTCTAATTGTAATTTTCAACATCTTCTCGAGGCCACATCATGCACTACCATCTCCCATATGGTTTCTATAAATTCTCTTACCTCTTCTTCAAGTGTTCTTGTGATTTGCACCTCCTCCTGGCTCCGAGCTTCTGCTTGTTGCTCTCTGGTCTCCAAGTCTGTCATAAAAAATAAAAAATAAAAACATTTTCAAGTGCCCGTATCATGTTTTCATAGGAAGATCTTGCTAAAATAACTGATTATTTTCTTACAGCTGCTCTTGTTTAATATCATACTGGACAATACATACAGCAGTTAATCTTGGTATGTGTATGACTAAATAACTGATTTATTTACAATACAACCACAATAACCCTTATGATAAAATCAGAGCTTTCAGGTCTGATTTAGAAAAGGGACTCACCAAGCTTAATTTTCTTCCTCTTATCATCGAGCTTCCTGTTTCTTTCTTCTGCTTGTTTCTTGGCAGCACAGATCTTGTCATAGGCAGCCTGAAAACAGAATCGGCAAGAAGACACCAGGATGAATCATGGCCCTGGGTGAGAGTGTATCAGAAGCAACTGCAACAAGTTGAGAGTCATCAGCAGTCTGACCTTGGCAGCAGCATCAGTTAGAATCTCGAGAGCCTGGGACAACTGGTGGAAGAGCTCCACTGGAAGACAGGAGACAAGAGAAGGGAAACAATTAAAAATTCTGCTAGAGAATACACAAAAAAACACTAACTTTACTTTTTCTTTAAAAAGCTAAAATTTTACAGCTGGAAACCATTTTACCGTGACCTTGACCTTTAACCTCCAAAATCTAATCAGTACATCCTTCAGTTTAATTTTGACTGAATTCCTTCCAGGCATTTCAGAGATATCTTGTTCGTGAGAATGGGACAGACAAACAACCTGAAAACCGACTGTCACCTTAGCTGAGGCATAAAAATTTAAATTATTTTATAAAAAGATAGAACACACAATCTTTGTGTGTATGCGTGTATTAACATGATTTTTATGTTAGAAATCTGCGAGTTGCTTTCATAAAATATTGTTTCACCTTTCTTAATAAGATGGAGAAGCTTGGTAGTGTCAACAAAAGGATGGTGGGTGCGACATGAAAAATAAGAGCATGACATCTACGATGGGGGGCTTATACCAAAAGAGGCATTATGTCCTTAATATGATACCTTTAAGCTAAAGTGAAATATTTTATGCTTTGAAAAGGTGTTGCTAGTCTCACGAAACCTGTTTCCTCTAATGACACAAACATGCATTCCCACACAAACCCTTGGCTTCTCCATCCATCTTCCATTAGAGCACCTCGAGGGGCCGCTGCCACAATCACCCCTACCACACAATACTCCACCTCCCCAGTTGTCATCTAACACACACACACACACACAGAGAGAGGGAGACCACAATCCCACTCTCCATCATACGACCGCCACACTGCTGCACTGTACTAGCAGGGCTTAATCATTCACTGATGGGAGGCCTAACCGACCGATACGGTTACTTCCTTTGGGGACTGGCAGTGCACACTAACAGGAGGCTCTGGAGAACATGCTGCCAGCAGAGGCGCTCAGGTTACCTACACGCATATAATGGACTAGAATGAAATCCAACTGGGAGAGACCTGCCGTGCCCACTAGGCAGGTCAGATCGTCACAACATGGGGGGTTGAGGAAAGTGAGGAAATAGCGGGGAGGTGTCTTCAGTTAGTAAGGAATCATGACCCCCAAGTCACCCCTTACATGCACACAACCTTCCCCTGAGGAGCAGCAAATCCCAAGACTTGCTCCGCTCTCGTGCGATAGAGACAAAGTCTGTCCATGTGCGGGTTCAAGTGTTGAGGCCCTCCAAACCACTTCTTTTCCATTTCTGGGAAACCGACCCCCTGCTTTTGTATTATCCCTCTCAACCCCCCAAAACCCAACCAATTTCCCAGTTTTTTTTCCTGACATAATCAGGAATTGTCTGAACCATCCAGCAACCACATAAACCTCACTTGAAAACATGCCTCATGACCAGTCTTTTGTCCAAGGTGCCTCCCCCCCCATCCGACGAAAAGCTACATTGAGATTTCCTTGCCTAATTGTTGACATGCTGGTTGGCAACAGGCCACGGAAGGACTCAAGCCAAAGAGTGTGGAAACGACGGTGGTGGTGGTGCTGCTGGTGGTGTTTGGCTGGTCCTGTCTGGCTAGAATACTGGTGGGAGAGACATGCGCTGGTTAGACGTCCCACAGAGTGCTGTGGCTAGGCTGTCTGGCAGGGTACTTGCTGAGAGCGCTATTCTAGAGCATTCTTTTTTGGATGTGGAGCTTGATGGCTGCTCGATCACACGATTAACCCTAATTCTTCAGAAAACAATGCAGAAGTTGCATTAGTTGCATAAGTAGTTGTTTAACTTTTGTTCCAGTTGTCCTGGGTGACTTACAAGAGGTCTGTGGATCAGAACGGGGACATGGTGAAGAGAAACAAACACATAAACTGGCTCACTCACCTGCTTTCGGGTTGTCTGGGTTCTTGTCTGGATGGCATGTCAAGGCTTTCTGTCGATAAGCTTTCTTGATCTAAGAGAAAAACAGAAGAACCCCTTGAGTTATGTAGAGTGGAAAATGTTGATTAGAACACAAAGAGAACCAATCATCCACTTAAGCACGGATTTTGGCCATGTGAAAGTGAAATTCTTACTCTCAGGACCAATTATCTTTATCCTGTCGTCCTTGGCCCAGAAAACCAAAGTCAGAATAAAAAATGAGGGTCCCATTGAGATAATGGCACAAAAGCCTGACATGGGGGTGAAATGTGGTCTGCATTTAAATAAAAATCAGGGATTGTATTGTTTGGATCAAATCAACACCTGAGCCGATCCTCTGCTTCATGTCCTTTTGACATGTTGTTAATGGAATCTAACCACCTCGGCACACAAGTCCACAGCGAATTACCAGCGCAAGAACCCCAAACTATTCTCAGGCCCATTGCCAGCGTGCAAGATAAATGTAGCCCGAGTTGCAGCCGAGTATAAATCTATCTTTATTCAAACTTTTCAAAAAATGTTACAATAACATACACAAACAGAGTGCCATTGTCTATAACAAATCTGAGAAGGCCGCCATTACTATCTTAGGCAGGTAGCCAAAACTTTTGGGGGGTTCAGAGAACCAAAGTGGAAAAACTAAACAATACTTTGGAGTATTGTAATGTCATATGAGGTTTTAGTTATAACTGATTTTTTAACTCTGGGTCATTGCTTGGAATGTTAACCATTCATTGGTCCTTCAAGGGACCAGTTAATGACAAGGTGGTTTTCATTAGATCTCTGCTCCTCTGGAGGAAGAAGGGAAGCAGGAAAACTTTCCATGGAGACCAGAGGGGGCTGTAGAGTGCGGCACTGAAGCGTTCGGTACACAACACATGCTCATATATATGCTTTGCATGCTAAGGACTTGGCACATAAACCCTCCATATATCCAAGCTCAGACACAAGCACACACACTGACATAGACTTTCTCACCAGTCTTAATCAGCGATGCCAACATTCTGCAGGTTTTCACCCCCCCTCCCCTTTGTGCAAATCAATCTCCTGCCAGTATGCTACGGGCCACAGAATTTGGGAGCTCCTTCCTTCATGTCTGGGAAACGTTTGCATTGGACGCCTTGTCCTCTGGCATATGCAGTGTTTCCCTGTGTGTTGTTTTGCACAATTTTATCTCTAGAATGCACGCCAAAACATACAGAGCTGACCTTACTGGGGGAGAAAACCAAAGTCAACTCTGAGGGAACTGAGCAGAATGGTGTAATCCATCAGTACAACAACAACTCCAATGAGTCTCCATGGCAGTCAACTAAGCACAATAGGATGGATGCCCACTGTCCAAGGTACAAGAGCAAAGACTCCACATGATTACATAAAAGCCTCCAGTGAACCTTCTGGAGCTTATCTTTGCTCAGACAGCTCCAAAATATCACAAGTCCTTTCTTCTCTCTCTTAGCCAACACCAGATTCATTCTCGTTATAGGTCCAAGAGTAGCTGGTTCATTGAGAGGGCTTTGAAAGACTAGACATCATTAAGAGATATTTAGTCCTGCTGCTTGGTACACAGAGCTTTCCTACAGATCGAGACTGACACACAGGGCTTTGCACCGGAGCTAAACACATATGCCTGTTTACATAAGACTACTTCCCCTTTTAAGCCTCCTTCTGTCTGTTTCTCCTTTTTGATTTATTTTCTTTTTGCTCACTATCATTGCTTTGTCCAAGTTTCTCCTAAGACTTTTGGGAAGGTACAAGAAAGGAAAGGAAAACGTAAAAAAAAGTTCAAATGAATCCTCATTCATCCATATAAAGGTATGCATTTGAATACAATGCTGTTACTCTCTTGGACCAAGATGAAGCAAAAATACAAGAATGCCCCATATGCTAGCCAGTACATCCTGAGTAATGTGTATGTAGGTAGTGATAACAGTTGGAGAACTCCTTGCGTAAGACCTGAGCCTGTGCTTTGACAACACATGGACAAAAAAATTCTGTGGACATTTTTTCTGACCTTTTCTAAATGCATGTTCTTGCTTTCTTGTTTTCCAACACAGTGGGCAGTTATTTTGTTGTTTTTTAGTGTTGTCAGAGAGGTAATGAAGTTAAAGTGCAGGTTAATACAAAAGGGCTGCACTACATTACCTCACAGCAATAATGCAATTTTGACAAGACATGCTGGTTGTGTCAAAAATGCATTATTGCAATCTAATGCATTACACAGGCAAGAACATGACCAAAGGGTGAAACCAATGGAGCTCTAAAACAGAGTAACACAGTAGAGGGGGCTAAAACATGGTCTATGGTCCTTTAAGGGCTCATGCCGTGTCCTCAGCTCACACTCACTCTACTTCTCATGTCCATCATCACCTGCAGCCAGCTGACAAGATAAACACATCCCCTCATCTGCTGTAAACATAGCACATGTTTGACATTGTCAAGAAAAAGTCTGGCCTGCTGAGCTGTTTGACAAGTACAACCTGTCATCATTGATGCTGTTCTGGTGTACAGCAGCCGTGTTGCACTTCATCACCTTTGTTTCACTGTTTAAGATCTATTCAACACACTTACTTCTCTACATTTCAGTTAATTATCCTTCCTCCTTTTCTCCTCTTCCTTTCTTTTCCCTTTCACTCCCTCAAGCATCCTTCACAATATCTTGTCTCGACTGTGTCTCCAGTACTGTTTTGTTAAATAATACATGATTACTCCCATCAATGCCCTAACACGCAACCCTAATTGATGCTGGAAGACCCTGAAGCCCTTTGGTCGTACAAACTAGAAGCCAAAGCGGGCCAACTTTTGAAGAGGTTAGCACATGTGTGGATAAGAGCTCTCAGATCAAGTGGCATCTTCCTAAAGGACTAATCCCGTCAATTACTGTCGCAATTATCTTCGTGCAGTTCACCATGACTTTTTCCGATTGGCTCCTGAATCAATTATGAGTAAGACCATGTGAAGAGAAAACCAGAAGAATTCCTGGGCTGAAACCAAATGCTGTCCCTTGTGCTTAGAGATGAGCAACAATGTTTGTATTTAATTCTGTGCATCTTCTATCTCTTGCAGTTTCAAATGCCCATTTTCCTTGTCTCATGTGCAAAAAAAGAGTTTCTTGAATTTGTTTCCCATGTCTCAGTTTCCAGAAAGAAAAACCAAGAAATGGATCATTCAGTGGCAGGCCAACAGTAGCCTAATGGTTAGTGCCTGGCGAAAAGCAGACTCTCAGTGCCTCCCTGATCCCTGCCTGCCACAGTCTTAACTGCATGCCCACATCTTGTCCACATTACACCAGTCTTTGGTGCCAATTATAGTTGACAAACTGGTCCGAGTGCAGCCTCAGTGCAGCCCTGGTAGGGCCCCGAGCCTGTGTTGCTGATTAGCTGCCTGATCTGCCATGGGGCCATCCTCCTTAATTACAACGCTCAGCTATTTACGGGACATTATCAGCTGAAGGAAAATAATAACAGGCACAACAGGGAACAGGAAAAGGAAGAGGAGCAAGGACAGGGGCAAAGAGGACATGCACAGGTAAAGAGAGAGCAAAAAGAAGAAAAATTAGATCTGAAGAGAAACTGTGAGACACTGTGGTTAACTTTCCTCCAGTAACTCAGTATTATCCTATATTAACTCTGCAACTAATGAGTATTTTCATTATCGATGAATCTGACGATTATATTCTTGATTATCAATGAACAGGTTGGTCTATAAACTGTCAATAAACAGTGAAAAATGTCCATCCCAGTTTCTAAAAGTCAGTTTTACTCAGTTTAATATGATATAAAACCAAGAAGAGAGGGGAAATCTTCATATTGAGAGGCTGAAAACACCATCTTCTGCAATTTTTACATGAAAATTTACTTTACAAATTAATCGTTTATCAATAAAATCAAATAGTTGGCAACTTTTTCTCGACCAACTAATTGATTAGTCGACTCATTGTTGCAACTCTAATATTCATTTTTAATGGAATGAAGATGAAATGATCATTTTGTGATGTCTTAATTAAAAAGTGTTGACTTTATCTATAACATATTTCAAAAGGTTTGTCTGGTATAATATCTGTTTAACTGTGGAACGCAGATAAATGCACGAAACAAGAGTCGCCCAAGCATTTTGTCTGATGTTGAAAGTTCCGAAATACCAGGTTGCATCACTGATGATGTGCCCCAGACAGTGTATCGCACAACGCAATAATAACATTAGTCTACCAGCCCTGACTCAGCAGTCACTCAAAGAAGAAACTCCTTGAGAGCAATGAGTTTGCAGTGTAATGCAACCACCTGGCCTTGGATGCCCTATATGGAAGCAAATCCTCCAGGTAAGAAGTTTGTGTAAACACTGCAACACATCAGGTACACTACAATTTGAGTGGCTGGGAAAAAGAATCCCTCAGAAATGTTGTGTGGTCTTGGCTGTTGACATTGTCTCACCAAGCAATCTGTGGTAGGTAGAACACACACTTACACAATTATTACCTAAAGCCCTGCTGATATGCATGAGCATAACTCTTTAAGTGGTGGATAGCCTTCAGCAACAGCCTCTCTCAGCACAAAGAGGATAAAGCAAACACCAGTCATCAACAGCAGTGATAACAGAAAAAGATGCTAAATAGAACCAGGAGGAGATGCCAAATGCTACATCAAGACAATGTTTTACAAGCTGTGGTAATCCCACATAAACAGGCTCTGGGATGAGCTTCTTTCCCTCTCTCTGTGATAAACAACATGCCTAATAGTGGTGGTTAAGCGGCGGGTAAAACAACAAGTATAAGTAGCCCATCTGATGACATCTGTCTTCACAAACTTGATTGATTTTTGAGCCCCCCCAGACTCAATGCACTACACACACACACAAACCCTCACTATCGCTCTAGAACATCAGCAGACCTCACAGAACCAGCTTTCAGCATTTTGGAGTCTAAATTCTACCCAAGCCACAACCGCTGACTTCCTCCAGGATAATCCTCTCGGGAGGACAGGACTTTGAAATCCAATTAAGAAATTAACTTCTTCCCTTGTTTGGCTGCAATTTTAATATCCCTTTGTGCTTGTGGATTCTAGAAGCTGGAAAGTGTGAGGAAAGGTGGTCATAGTGAAAAGCATAGACTGTATAAATAATAGACGTAGTGTGACCGTGACGTCACCCATTGGTTTGTAGACTGCCCGTTTGAGGCATCGAGATCAGCATTAAACTCTTCGCCATCTTGTGTCGCCATCTTGTTTCCGATATGGGGAGCAGACCATATTTGGACTGTGGAGGAGCGAGAGTTATATGACGACACTGACTACACGCCTCTCTACACCCGCAACCTGACTGAGAGAAGCCGCTGCTAATTCATGTTAGCATTAACTGTAGCATTAACTGGGGTGGGTCATTTTGGCTAGCAAAAAACAAAAATAAAATGTACGTCACTTACAGAAGAAAAATGCAGCGACTCCTTGGAGTGTCTGTTAGTCCAACCAAACGCTGAACAAGACCTTTTTACTGAACAAAACGTTGAGATAAACAGTCATTAAGTGAAAATACAGTGAAAGGGTCAAAGTTATGAGACCAAACCGGTAAACGTTCTATTTAAAAAATACATATATAAAACTGTATTGACATGTTGCCGACTTGCCGTGGATACGCATTGTTCTGCTTCTCTTCTGATGACGACTCGCCTTGTTAGTGACCTGTCAATCAAAGCTAGCCACGCCCCAAATCATTCTATTATTTTTCTTCTATTTTCTTCTAAATAGGACCATTATGTACACTATTAACATCAACCTGTCTTGAAGATTTTTTTACTAGCGATTGAGACCATAGTGGTATGCTTAAAAAAAATTCTGAGGTAATAAATTAAGTGAGAAGTTTTCTCATTTTGCATTGAAATGAATGGACCAAAATGCTTTTGCAACCTTCGCCAGCACCGCCTGCTGGAATTTTTGGTAGAATGCAGCTTAAGGCATTTCCTGGTTTGCCTCACTGCTCAGACCCGGAGGTTGCCGCCTGGTGAAAGGCAGGATTCAGGACATCATGATGAATGAAATGTACAGGAGTTCATTCAAAATCTGAACTGGCACATAATGTAATTCAGGCAAAATTCTGCTTGTGGTGTGCAGAGGGGAGAAAACAGGCCTAAGCTTTTGCAAATAAACTGTCCATTGTAAAACAAGCTTTCCAAGATATTCCAAGCTTTAATATGATCGGATAAACTGGTTTGGTTTTAGACAGAAAGACTTTATATCAAGTTAGCACACTCAAAACCATGAATAAATTTCACTTACATTCTGGCAATATTGATAAAAGGTAATAACCTGCTTCTCATGGCCAGTTCTGATAAGACAGGTGATAATTCCACATTTTTGTATTTTCAAAAAAGTATATAACCTGTAGTTTATGCAGACCTGAGGGTAAGAAAGGCTGAGATTTAGTGACCAAAGATGGGTGATTAAATATTTCATAACACGAACATACTTTGGCTTTTGGAAAGAGAGGTGGCTGGTTGCTCGATGTACAAGACCGTAGATCTATCAAGTATCAGGTGCTCTTGGAAAAGCAGAGAAGAATGCAGATGAAACTGGAACGCCTCCAGATACTCCACAGTATTGAAAAATATAATAACATATCTGTTATGTTTGCATATGCCTGCCGCTAGGTGTTAGTGTTTAGAACCTATGGGCACACGTATGTGCACATATATTGATATTTATTTACAATTTAAGCAATTTTATCTCAGAGTATTTTATTGATTTAATTATCCTAAATGTGTCCCACCTGCCATGTTGATATTTGGGTGATCAATGTGTTTTTGTCTTTGCAACCACTGCAAAAATCAATTTATCATTTTAAAAGGTTGCCAAAAAAGCACAATGTATTGTAGAAAGAAACTGTAAAAACAGGCAATTATCATGGGGATTTGAACTTGTTAACGGTCCTTGAAAAGATCATAAGGAACGAAAATTTCTGTAAGAAAAAGTAACCAAAACAAATTGTGATTTTTCTGTAGAAATCGGTAATAAACTGTAATAAACTGCTTGGAAAAACTAGATACAGTTAAAAACATTCAATTCTGCGCTCTTCTGTGCAACTAGGGAGCCATGATTGATTCTGCTGAGACGAACAGTCACGTGACAAATACTCACTGAAAATCTGTTTACAGAGAGCAGAGAGGAGAGGACAGGAGAGGTTGCAAGTAGGGGTTGTAAAAATGCAAATACTTCATTATAAAAAGCAGAGACCCTTTTTTTCAATATTTGTGACATTTCTGGGCACTTGGATAAGTGTTGTGTGTATATATACATATATATATATATATATATATATAAATAAGTTTATATACAATATATATATACAATGAATATATTCCTGGGGTTCAGAGGGTTGAGAAACATTTTAAAGAAAAACTTATTTTTGTTTGCTGTTTTTCTGTTTTATATAATTGTAATGTAAATTTATATGGGGGTTTTGGGTATTGGTCATACACAACAAACAATTTGATGATCTCTTTGGGTTGTCATCAATTGTGACTGGTATTTTTCACCTAATTTGACATTTCATAAGACAACAGATCAATACGTGTTGTGGAGAAAAAAAATGCCTGATTAACTGATCATTCAAATTAGTTGCAGCTCTAAGGTTTATGGTTTATATCCACCCTTATTCAGAACGTGATGTCAATTTTGAGTTACATTATGAATATGATACCAGAGACTTAACTGGTGCAACACCGCCACCTAGTGGCCTTTTCGGTGTATCACAACTTTGCGATTTAGCCGGTAGCAGCTATGACCGTCTTTTGCTACTTGGGTCTCACTTAACTGGGAAATTTAGTCCTTGCTTTTCTTACTTTGTGCCCCCACCCCCAACCCCCCCAAAAATGGTTTCAATAAATGCTATTGATGCGTTATTATACAAGCATATATAATACAAGCACACACACTTTTACTAGCTCCATGCTAGCAAGCTAGCATAGCCTCCCAGGCAAAAAACAGTGTCTTCTTGATCAAATAAGAAGACACTGAGATGTAAAGTTGCTTAGCTAACACCCACAAACAAACTGTGTGCCAAACACCCTCCCACCTGTAAAGTTTTAATCTATTTAGCTAAGTAGCTTAAAAGCCAGCTTGTAAACACACCTCTTTCGATGTTGCAGTGATTTCAATGCCGAGTAAACCATACAGGTCCATCTGTAGGATATCCTTGGCCTTTCCGGACATTTCTGCCAGCAACAAGCAACGGTACCAACACAGAAAAATAAGAAATGTAAACGCAATGTTAACGTTTAGCTAATGCAAACGGTTTGTTGTTGCTCCTGTTCCAGGCAGCATGTATTTGACGTCTTCGGTGCGCGCTGCGACCTGGGAAGTGTAGTTTGTTTTTGCTGCTGTTCTGATCTGCTAAGATTTTAGGCATATTTATTTTAGCAAATTGCATTGAAATAGGTTTTATACGTCTTAAACCCTTTTTAACCTCGTAGTTTTTTCATCTTTGTTCCTGTTTCACTGTACGGTACGTTTCAAATGTATTCCAGGTGTAAAATTGTTTTATATTATGTTTAATCTCTGCTGTTAGAGTTCCAGCAGAGTTCAGCAGCAGAGTTCCAGCCAGCATTTTCTCAGGCTCCTTCAAATGTGTACATTAAAGACTTGTGACATTTTATACTTGAACAATAATCTGCTCTCTCTCTCTCTCTCTATATATATATATATATATATATATAATATGATAAACCAATAACAGCATCAATATAGCATTAGTCTAAAAATAAAACCATCAGGTTGTGCAGGTGTACGCCTTTGTTTTTATTTTGGGCATCCGGGCTCACCTTTGTTTGCATTTGGATCCTGTTGTAGACCGCATAAGTCTTCGGTTTTATGTAAATAATTCAACATGACGACACCTTGTGTCCATTGTATAATGCAAACAGAAAACTGAGAGCTACTTTTTTCATTTGTGTGGGGCTTTTTTGTTGTAGCTTTATTTTGAATATGGCTGTTCTGGGATAGTTTCAGATTGTATGCATATGTGGTGTTCAAAGTGCAATCCATGAACTCTTGTGTGGTTTTTATTAATTACCCAGGGATCACCAGTAAGATGAGACATGCTTTGTTGAATACTTATAACAATATTGCTTCACTTTGGTGGTATTTCCCTTAAGGGTCTTTCTTTCTAGTGTTTTTAAAATTAATTTTAATTTAATAAGCCTAATGGATGTTCCAAAAGAGTATGAACTGGTGTTTTTGTTTTCCTGAAATGAGAGTGTCTGTGCTTTAGTGATAAGCAGCCCCTGCTGCAGCATTTCCTTTCGGCAGTGTATCTATGGTGATGCAGAGTCAGGAACATGTCAGGACATGTTGCTACTTTTCTGAAAAATACATATCAAAAGTTTTTAAGCCTTTGAAGTTTTGGGCTATTTTGTCTGTTTTTTAAAATACTTTTCATCCTACCACTGTTTACCACACCATGTTGGTATATTTTTTTCTTTTATCACCTATATGACCTAATTCTAATTGAGATAATTCTTTTTTCACTTTGAATTACTGGATCAACATTTTTAACCCAAAAATCACAAGTGTTTTTTCACTTTCAAAACACAAGCATAGTCAATGGACATTTTTAAATGTTGGTGACAAATATAACATATGAAAAGTAAAATGAGGAATACATCTGGTTCTATGTTTTTATACTAAATATATTTGACCTTATCTTCGGTTTTAAGCTAAAGCTGACAACAGAGCTTGTTGGTGCTTCATTTTTATGTTGTGATGTCATGAAGAAGTCATGTGATTGGGTCATGTCAGCGTGATCAGTGACTCCAGAGGGTTAAATAACTACATGATTTTCAAAACTTACTACAGGGTGCTTAAAAGGTTTATCTTCTCTTGAAGAGCTGTGTTACAGCCTCTGAGTTTGTTCTGCCTTTTGTGTTATTTTGACCCTCTTCCAGGATGCGGTGGACAAACACAGTGTTAGTAAATCCTGTATGACACACCCTTACAGGGTAGAGGTCCACATGGTAAACGGTTTCTCAGTGGGATAATTAGGTTCAGTTTGTTCTGATAAATAATCTGGTGTAAATCACTGAAAAATGTAAATTATGTTGAATTTAAATTATTGGCAGCTTGATTCCAACTGGGCTTCATGATCCTGTTCAACTAGCTCAGCAAGAGAGATGTGGACTTTGATGAGTGCATTATATTTGCTCAATAGCTTTTGTTGCTCTGTTTGAACAAAGTAGTCTCTATAGCCATTATTTTCACTGTGTGACAGGCTGTAAATGCAGCTATCATGCATTTTCTTTGGTGTTGTAACTTGAGTACCTGTGCTGCTGATTTCACAGTGGTCTCCCTGATAGAAGTCCCGTTTTCCCCAGGAAAAACAAAACATCTTACAGTGATGACAATCCGGCTCAGGGGACCTAAAGAGGTGCAACAATACAATTAGAGTGTAGCTTCCTTTCTCTGAGGCAGTGAAACTCTAGCAAGCTAAATAGCCTCAAGTCACATGGGGGGATGAAACAGCACAAATTCTCAGCATAATAGATCCAAACAAAAGTCATTATTGTCATTCTGACAGTGGAGGCTGGTTAGATTCAAATACGGAATGAAAAAGTCTGTTGAAGATGTCTTTGTATTATGCAGGATTATGCACATGTACTAAACAGTGATAAAAGAATAATTAAAAGACACAACAACCACATGATCCCTGCTGCCTAATCCCAGCTTGCTTATCTTCCCTGCCCTTAATAAGGAAGCAAACATGCTCAAGGCAGTTATGAATCTCCTGGACTTTTTGTTCTTTCAGTGCTTTTAATAGTCACAGGAACATTTTGTACCTGTATGCTCGGCTGATATCTCACCCACCATTTTCATCAATAAAGTAGTGGATCAAAATGTACTATACGGAATAATCACTGAAGGCATGTAAACAAATCATAGAGGGAAGATGCATGTCTGTGTGTCTCTAGATTATGTCTGGTTCCTGGATTTGAATAATTCAAAAGGAAAATTTTTGCCTTAAAAAGTTAGTGTATGCAGTTCCACTGAGAGAGAAGAGGAGTATGGGTCTAGACCAATGGTTCCCAAATGGTGTGCGATGAGACAAGTTCAGGTGTGCCAACCATACACTATTAATGCAGTTTGACTCACAGCAGTGATGCCAAAATGAGTGGCTGCTACTGGCAGCAGGAGACCATCGTGTCCCCGTCATACCTAAATGTAATGAATGCTATTTTAAACACATGGTTAAAGTTGTCAAGCAGTCACAGGTTGTTTAGCTTTAGGCACAAAAAGAGTTAAATGGAGGTGCTGTGGCTCAGCTGATCTACATCACTTGCACCTGCTGAAACCACCAATAATGACCCATATGAGCCTTTGGTTAAAATGACCCATATCACAGAGCATTGAAAAAAAACAACCACATAATTATACATAAACATATTAAATTTCATTAAAATTGGCTACAAAACCACTGATCTAGGTAAATGAAAAAGTAAAAACTTTTCCTAGTAAGTCTTTATAGAAGGCAGTTTAAACAGTAAATAAATGCTGGAAGTTAAGTAGTTACGAGGTTGACTTGACTACTGGAAGTAATACTGAAGGAATAAGAATACAGGTGTGCCTTGAGATGTTGGCTTGCACTTTGGTGTGCCTCAGGCACAAAAAGTTTGCAAACCACTGGTCTAGACTGTAGAAAAGTGAAAATGCTTAACTAGAGCATGTTAAAATGGCCTATGCACACCCCAAGGTTGGACATTGTGTCTGCAGTTTTCAGATAAAACTACATTAAGTCAAGAGTATAATAGTTTGTGCTCTGTTCCTGAGACAGGCATCTTGTAGCAACTGTCTAGAATAGCTCATTGACAATCAGGTAACCCAAGTTAATTTTCCTCCTGCAGGGACTGTCTGCCTGAGGTCAGAGCCGTCTGATGGGATGGGGAGAGTGGGAGGAGGGCCCACAACCGCTGGCTGCAGTCAGCATCACAAACAGCTTCAAGACACAAAACGGCAGGTACATTCAGACCGGAAATCAGGCAATTGTAACTTCAAAATAAAGTGATAACCACAGAAACCCCTTGACGTGTTTATGCAATGAAAAATGTTTGGTTAAATCAATTTTGATTTAGGTTCATTTATCCTTGAGCAGTTTTTTGTTGCAAGTAGTAACCCCTCAGTTACATTTCAGTTGCATTTTAACCCTCTGAATCCTACCAACATATGTTTTCCTTAAAAAATACACCCTTTATTGTAAAAGAGGTTATGAAAGTTCCCATTACAAAAATAACCAAAATAAAACTTAAAAATGTGATATTTCTGTCAAAATCACTTTATTCTATATGTGTTGAGTTGTCGCCTAAAATAAACTGTTTGAAATAACTAGATCCTATAAAAATATAAGGCCAGGAGAAGTTATAAAAATGCAAATAATTCAATATGTAGCATGTATACATATATATCCATGACAGTTCTGTGCACTTTGTACAAAGTGTTGCCTATATAAATTCAATTTTATTACATTAAAAAATATATATTTATGAGAGAAATTCAACTTGTTTGTTTTCTTTGTTATGATTTATGCCATTGTAACTGTTCCCACTTGCTTTGCTCCACTTATTGCAATGAAATACAAGACCACAGTGAGTAAAATGTGAAAAGAGCAAAACAACCTGAAACAGCTTGTGGTTTAGAGCAATGGTTCCCAAAAGGTGTGAGACAAGTTCAGGTGTGCCTGGAATTACTTTCAGTAAAAAAATTAAAATAAATCAAATGTAATGCTTAGACTAGTAAGCCAAAATTGCTAAATGCTATTTTGCAACATTCTAACTGTAATATTTGTTGGGCTAATTTCCATCTTGTGTAACACTGGCAAAGTATTTTTTGTGTTTTTTATATTTACTGATAAAATACAGTGTTCGCTAACGTTAACAAAATCTAGTTTTCTTGATGCAATTTCTCTTATTTATTTCTTAAAATTTTTATAACACTGTTTTGTTTTTTATAATGCTGCTCTATATTTTACAGTTACTTTCAGTTAAATCTCCAACTGCCATATCCTATTTCTAACCGATACCAGAACGCAGTATATGTTTTATTGTGAAAGTCCGGACCGGATGTGGTAGCTTAGTATATCTGCTGCTTTGACACCGTCAGTCCGTCACAAGTGAGTGAAAGCTCAGGGGCCGTAACGATTTAAAAAGCGGTGCCATCCGCATACCACGCAGGGTCTGACCTGCCAGCCAGTGCCCACATTTCCAGGCGCCCATGTGTCATTTTATTTTGGCAGAAATAAAGGTTGTCCGGATGCCTGCAAAGCGCTGCCCCATCTGAGACACAGCAGAGGACGCGGTGCTTCAAGTGTCTTCATATTCATGGAATAAAAGCAGGTAAGGTGTCATAGTCTTGCTTATAGGTAATTGTATTATGATGCAACAGGGCATCAAGATGTAACATGTGTAGCAGCGGAAGTAATAATGTTTTTTTCTGGTGTCTTTAACCCTCCACATTGAGGTGACTAGTCCCGTTATGTCCCCTGGTATGTGGGGGGAAATCGCAGCGCAAAGTAATTATGTTGCACCATTCATGGTCCTTTTTTCATCATGATGCATAATGCAGATTGGCAAACTGGCAGTTTGTATTCTGGTACACAGTCTTGTCGAGCCATCCTGGAGGTTGGAATCTGCTACTGTTCCCTATAAAGCTCCTTGACTCGGACAGAATAAAGAGGAAAAAAGGCGCTGAGGAGGAAAACCGTTTCACTTCCAGTTTTAAGGGACCTTTATGAGCTGTTATGTATATGTTTGCCCATCTGCAGATGGTAACCCAGTCTGACAATATTAGAAAGAATCCACAGGGAATACAGGAAATTCCAGCTAAAAAGATACATTTCAACTCCAGAAATCTTTTTATTGGAGACTTTAGGCATGTCGGTCACTCCCTTTAATAGCAGAGAGTGGGAAAAAAAAAAGAGAGAGAAGATGTTTGGATATCTGTTAAATTACTGCCAGATGTGTGTTCTGTGTAATAATCACTCTGCAAATATTGTGAAAGACTGCATGATATTGGCATGGACACAGCTTGAATAATTATATATAATTACTGAATTTGTGTGCAGCATATGTTACGTGTGTTAACATGCTGAACATCTACTGACCAATCATATTCAATAATATGTATTTCTATCTTTTATCTCCCAAACATATCTGGTATTTCATATAAAATGAGATAGCGTATGAATTTGATCCATGATACAGGCTATAACTAATTCCCCTGTTAACTCTGTTAATGTATTTACTCATTATGCCAAACATGCAAGAAGCTTTGTATATGTCTCAGAGGAAATAAATCAGTGGAGATGTTTCTGCGTTTTTCAGAAGTGTTGCTGCTGTACAGGAGCAGTGGGCTGCTGCTGTGTGGGCGGTTTAACCAGAGGACAGATGAGTAGGTTTGTCCTGTGTGCAGTGAATCAGTCTGCTATTAGTGGTTCATGTGGGAGCGCTGGCAGACAAGGTCGGCAAATGAAAGTTGCTTATATTTGAGGAGTGCAGGAAGGAATGTGCAAATGTGTTTTCCGTTACTGTTGATTTTTTTGACGCAAATGTTTGAACCTCATTTTCAGGAACAAAACTGAAAGAGGAACATGAGCTGTCACACCCCATGTTTATCATGTGCCAAGTTTCCTGTCCTGGGAAAGTCCTTTCCTTCCTTACAAAAACTTCCCTGAGCCTTACTGTGGAGTCCACTCTATGCACACACATTTCCACTCCAAGTGTCTTAGTCATGATCAGGGCTTTTCAGGCGTGAATCGAATTTACCAAAACTCTCAGTTGCTTCACAAGTGTCCACGTCTGTGAAAGATCTCCAGTTTACAAGCGCCAACTTGCAACTTTTTGTTCCTACTCACACAGAGCATGAGTGCCAAATGTACTCCTGAATCCAAAAGTGTTTAACTGGTTTGCTGGGCAGAACTTTTGTTGGCCTGAAAGGGGTGCAGGGAGCCGTTCATCCATGTTGTGGCTAATGAACACGGCTCTTTGTAGAGTACTGAGAAGGCCTATTGTAAAACACCATTGTCTGCCTGCTTGCTGCCAGGGTAACACTCTCACACTGGTAGGAAAAATGCTGCAGTCAGAGCTGACAAATGCCTCGCCAGAATATGTGAGAAAAAAAAGAAGAAGGCCTCATTTTACCTTGACTCCACAGAGTGAATAAAAATCCAATTTGTCAGATTTTTCACAAGTCATTACTTCTGCAAATTACCTTTTGAAAAGAGAGAAATCAGCGTATAGTTTACAGAGCTCTTCACACACCTAAAACCCAAACGAAGCAGAGAAACATATTCCTAAGTCGGGCCTTGCATTGTCTAGATGTCTTCTAAAAGCTATGAGGGAAGGAACCCTCTGTGAATGACCTCTTTACAGAGCATTGTGTTCGTCCATGCTCATCACTCAACGTCTCATCTGTATATGTTATGTTCACCAAGTGTGAAATCAACAACAGGAGACAGAAGAACCACTCACTCTTTTATTCCTGACCACCTAATATCACCACTCCTACACCGGCAGAGAGTATTTTTAGTCTTCTCGAGGAAGATTTCCCCTTTTTTGGCCCGAATCCTTATCCTGTTGGTTTTATTAGAGTGTGGGAACATGTTTACACTAGTACCAAGCAATGCTGTGTATAGTTTTTAGAAGCGTGGGGGTGAGATAGGTTGGTAAAAGAGTGGACTGTGCACTGAGGTTTATGCCAGAAAAGGGCAAATCAATGAATGTATTCATGTCACAGTCAGATATGTTTGTGAAAGGTTCCTCCTGCACAGCTGTTTCTATGTATTTCAGTGCATTTTTTCCCATTTTCCCAGTAATTAGCTTGAAAATATATTTATTTACATGGTAAATTCAGATACGCACTCTCCAGACAAAGTTGACCCCAGCTTTTGACGAGCTGACAACAAGCCTCCTCTCTTTGAAGCAGGATTAAATAGGAATGTTTGGCAAAGCGTGTGTTGACTGGACTGCTGACATATACTCGCCCACAAAAGTGCAGGGCTATCATTTCCTATTCTGTTTTTCTTTCTGATAAAGCCTTGTGTTTTGGCCTGCTTCCTGTTGTCTGGATAGCAGTGACTGCAATGTATAAAAATGATTAAATATTGGTGCAAACCGGCTCCATCAGCAGTCCGAAAAAACAAGCAGAATTTATTTTTGTAAAGTAATAACTGAAATGTTTCTCTTGTCATTTGCACACAAAAAACTGTGAACTTGTTTCCCTTCTGTCCTTCACAGCCATCATGTTGGGGAAGTCAGATGGGAAAAAGAAGTGGGCGGCAGTCAGGGGTCGTCTGGGCTCCTCGCAGGACTCAGACACCCAGCAGGAGGCCAACCTGGAGAGTGCTGATGCAGAGCTGTGCATCAGACTGCTGCAGGTTCCCACTGTCGTCAACTATTCAGGGCTAAAGCGGCGCCTGGAGGGCAGCGACCAGACATGGATGGTCCAGTTCCTGGAGCTGAGTGGCTTGGATCTCCTCCTGGAGGCCCTGGACCGGCTCTCGGGGCGGGGATGCTCTCGCATTGCAGACGCCCTCCTGCAGCTCACCTGCGTCAGCTGCGTCCGAGCAGTTATGAACTCCTCTACGGGGATCCACTTCATTATCGAGAACGAGGGATACATTCGGAAGCTCTCCCAAGGTTGACCATACACTCATCACATGTACTGCACTCATGTGTCCATATGCTGTTTACATGATGGTTTTTTCATACATAGGCTATTTAAGATAAGATATTACTTAATTAGTCCCACAACAGCAGGAGATATATATATATACTGAGTTGTGAAACACACACACACAGTGTGTGTGTGTGTGTGTGTGTGTATCTACAGTACAATGTGATCATCAGAGGGCAAAGTTCAAGTTGAGCTGTCTAAAAAAGGCAGTTAAACAAAGCATCCTGCTTTGGTCTACACAGAAGGCGGGAAAGAGTTGGGATAGGGGCTTTTGGAACTGATGGAAAATATGAGGGCTGACCTGTATTGACGTGTGTGACCGTGATGCTCCGCAGCTTTGGACACTTCCAACACGATGGTGAAGAAGCAGGTGTTTGAGCTGCTTGCTGCCCTCAGCGTGTTCTCTGCAGACGGTCACCGCCTTGCACTGGATGCTCTGGATCACTACAAGGCAAGTAGATGGAAAAAAGTTATATTGTTGTGGGATTTATACTGCATCAGTGCTCTTAATGATAAATACCCTAACAATGCCCTCTAGTGGTGGGTTACATGCACAATAACTATACTCCAGTGAAATGACATGAAGTTCAGGACTTACTGTGACTTTGATTTCACCTTCAGGGAGTGAAGACGCAGCAGTATCGCTTCAGTGTAATCATGAACGAGCTGCAGGCCACAGATAACATCCCGTACATGGTTACACTCCTCAGTGTCATCAACGCCATCATTTTCGGGACAGACGACCTCAGGCAGAGAGATAAGATGAGAAAGCAGTTTATTGGTAGGTGCTCCATCAGGCTGCCGTTAAACAATTAACCAGCAGTCTCATCATGATTAAGGTCTCGCTGAGCTGAGCTGTTACAGTGTCTCCCCTCTGTGCTGGAAGTGAATGCAGATGGGAAAGCAGGCCATCAGCAGGAGCTCTATTAGAAATATCTCTGTCACTGGGTCTGTCTAAGAATAGGTCTTATGGCCTCATTCTCACTTTGACAAACCCCTGAGAACTAAGCAAATCTCGAGTGTATAAAGCATTGTGTATCATGCATTTTGCACCGTAACTAAGTTTTAATTTAAAGAAAATGTTATCACATTGATTAAATCACACTGACCTGATGTGAGTTTGATGACATCGTTGTGATAAAGTTGGCCATCTGGATGAAACTATCAAACAATCACAATTTTCATTAGTGGATTATTCTGTTTTTCTGCAGCATATTCTGCACATTGAAAATCTTCTGGGAGTGAAGCAGCTCTGTCCATTTTACTTATGGCTGCTTGCATCCACTGGAAATCCCATAGTTGTTTTGTATAGAAAATCCACTTTATTCCAGTTTAATCCATGTAGTCTTCTTACTGTTGGCTGTAAGGTGTTTAAAATGTGCAGGCACATAAAACATAATCTGATCCATTTGACTTCCACTTTTCGTCACTTACATTTTTTAAATTATATTATTTAACATACTCAAAAAGGTTACAACATTGTTCCGTATTTATTTAATAATAATAACAAAAATAAATCCATTAATGTCATAAAAATGAATAAAAACTGGTTGAAAGACTATATCTCAGCCGTGGCTTCAGCTGCACAAAATGTACTGAAACTGCTCACATAATACCTGCATCCAATAGGTAAAAGGTGAGGCATGACTTGTGCATCAAGTCTCTATAATAAAAGAAACAAATACAGCCAAAAGCTTAACTTAAATTAGATATAGGCTCATGATATTTACAAATAAAGCAAAGTCAAACCTTTTCTTTTAAGGGCTAAAATAACAGGAATAACCTCAGACTGAGCCGTCATTGTTAAGCACTAACCTTAGCTGCCTGAAGATCACCACAGTCATGATATATGATACATTTTTCATATTTCTGTCTATATACACCCTCCTAAATTCACTAAAATGGCAACCACCACCTGGTAACACTCAGCCATTTGTTTGGCCACTCCTCTTTATGTGATTGCTCACCTGAGACTTCCTGCAAATTCCCCAAAAACTAACATATGCCACTGTGGAAAGATGTGTCACCACTATGTAAACTTTCTTAAAAACTGAGGACTTAGTGTTGTGTTTTACTGTTGTCTTGCAGGGCTCCAGTTACTTGATATTCTGCCCAAGTTAAGGTGAGCCTTTCTTCTGTCTTTCACATTGTTTTTGGACTCATTTTGTCCGTCTCTTCCTCTCTAAAGCAGATTTCATGCAATACATAAAGGTTGACCTTTAGAAGTGATTTCCAGTCCATAATAATTTATGTGCTTTTAGGAAAAGATGTGTGCAATTTTGTGTCCATTAATGACAGTAATTTGAGGTGCCTGTCACTGCTTTTTAAAAATTTAAAACGGCAATTTAAATGTGATGAAGTGTCCCCACCAGTGATCTGTATGTGGGTGGTGTGCAGGGAGCAGGAGGATGAAGACTTGATTATTCAATGTGAAGCTTTCGAAGAGGCAATGGCTGAAGATGAGGAGGAGCTGCTGCGGATGTACGGGGGCATCGACATGAGTGATCACCTCGAGGTTTTCACCACACTCTTTAACAAGGTGGGAGGTGCCTGTCAGGTTTTATCTAGTCCAGTAAATCGGAGACAGAAAATACTTTATTGTGTTTCTGATTCATTGAGGTTTTTGTGGTGCAGACACAGCATTTGTTCACATGCATGTGTTTGTGTGCAGGTGAGCAGCTCTCCAGCCTCCCTGCAGCTGCTGTCCATCCTGCAGACATTGCTGGTGCTGGGGCCGGGCCGCTCTGACATCTGGCTGGCTCTGGAGGCCATCACTAACAGAGCCATACTGCTGGCCCAGGACTGTGAGTCAGCACAGAAGCAGCAATACATTCACTTTAGGTCAACTAATGGCGAGCTAATGGGCTCCTCAGTGATTCATTTGGGATGGGGGAGTGATTATCCAGGAAAACAGATCATAGAGGCAGCTGTTGACAGGGTGGCTGAAAGCTTTTGTTTTAGTGAGAGCTTCAAATGAAGTTCACCTGTGTGTTTGGGTTTGTGCTCTAGCTCAGATGGAGTCCTGTGAGAAGATCCTGCAGCGGCTCATGTTCTCCAAGGGCCAGAGCTGTGGAGGTCACCACGAGGTGGACGGGCAGCTGCTGAGGGTGGATAAGGCCGTGCAGACTGATCTGGACTGGGACAAAGACAAAAGCGTCACATCCTCTCTGAAGCCACAGTATGCCTCTCCTCCACCTCCCCCTCCGCCCCCCCCTCCTCCTCCTCCTCCTCTCCCCCCTAGTATGACTTCTCATCAGTGCCCACCTCCACCTCCACCCCCTCCTCCTCCACCTCTTCCTGGAGGGTTTGGTGTACCCCCACCACCTCCTCCTTTGCCAGGAGTTCCGCCGCCACCGCCACCGCCACTGCCCGGCGGTCCTGGCATGGCCCCACCACCGCCACCCCTACCAGGGATTAGTACCGGACCTCCACCGCCACCTCCCTTACCTGGCATGCCCCCTCCACCTCCTCCTCCTCCAGGCATGATAGTGGCTCAGAGTAGCCAGGTCTTGGGGTGCGCTGCCCCTATGAAAACGTACCGATGCCCCACCCTGAGGATGAAGAAGCTGAATTGGCAGAAACTCCGCGCTGTTACTGGTGAGAGGACAAAATATTCCGATTAGTTCAACTACAATCTGTCATTTATCTTATGAAGGAAGCAAACTCTGGCTGAATGTAATTTCAAGGCTGTCAAGCTGCCTTTGAACAAGCTAAATTACTTATTTTTCTTTCTATTTTTGCCTCTGTCCAAGATATTATTCACTCCTTCTGGTTTATTTATATGTTTTAATACAGGGTTGAGTCGGATTAGACAATTACTGAATACAAATTATGTGGCAGCTTTTCAGTTCGAAACATGATCCATGAGATTGCAAAATGTATGTAATCTAATCTCAGCATTTATGGGTAACTTCAAAATTAACTATTAAAAATATTGCATCTAGGGTCAGTAGAGCACAGCACTTATTATTAAGGCTTAGTCCAATTAATAAATGTGTGTTAATAATTATCATATTTTTGCACCTTAAACTTGTATTTGGTAAAAAAAAAAAAAAATGTAGCTCCCAACATTTTCCATGCTAATTTAATTAATTTAGCATATTAAGCTTTACAGTTGGTCAAATCACATGACTGTATCCCATATGTTGTAGAAAACATACAGTACACCTGCAATTGTTTTTTTGTTGCCGTTTTCAAATTACAAGCCACTTGGAGGATTTTTCACTTGCAACACAAAAGGAGTACTGACTTTTTTCATGCAATCCATTACTGACCAGCCCTGTTAAATAGATAAACAGCATTATGAGGGTGGAACGTTGATATGAGCAAAACCATTATTCAGAATTATTTAATGTGGGTTTTGTAGAGGATTATCCTGAACCATCCCTTTTCAAGTTAATTCCAGCCATGTAAAGATGTTGATACAAAATGGAGCCACATGAGCTCATGACGGGTTCCTCTCTTCCTTCTCACACACACAGATGGTCACTCCATGTGGGCCTCGGTTCAGAAAGAGCCTCCTCCTCGCGAGCCGGACTACAGCAGTATCGAGCAGCTGTTCTGTCTCCCGGTGACCGAGCACAAAGACAAGGGGGCAGCTGCTCCTGTCAAGAAGGAGCCTAAAGAGGTGTGCTTGGTCAACACTTGACACTGCTCCTCGGAGCTGCAGAACAAACGCACCTGATTATCAAAGCTGAATAATCAATATGCCTCTCTAACTGCTATCTCTCTCTCTCCCCGTAGATTACATTCATTGATCCAAAGAAAAACTTGAATTTGAACATATTTCTAAAGCAGTTCAGATGGTACGATGTTAAGCTTTATTTTGATGTTTTTAAATGCAGTTTGGTCTATTTTCCAGCTCAATATTTTGTATTTTCTTTGTCCAGCACAAATGAGGACTTTGTAGCCATGATTCAAAGTGGGGACCGCAGTCGGTTTGATGTCGAGGTTCTGAAGCAGCTTCTTAAGCTCCTGCCAGAGAAGCACGAGGTTTGTAATCTTTAACAATCCTTACCTGGAGACTTGTCTGCACACGTAACAGCCCACTTTCAGATGGCAGAAGTCTGAGTCACTGTCTTGTGTTTTCATGTAGATTGAAAATTTGAAGTCTTTCCAAGGAGAAAAAGACAAGTTGGCAAACGTTGACCGCTTCTACACCTCCCTTCTCACCGTACCATGGTAATTTTTTTTTTCTTTCTCCAGTTCTGTTAATCATGTGCATGCTTGATATCCTCATACTTGTTTCATTATTTGCCTTGCTTTCTGGCTCGTCTCCCCAGTTATCAGTTGAGGATCGAGTGCATGTTGCTGTGTGAGGAGACTTCATCAGTGTTGGATATGCTCAAACCCAAAGTCAAGCTGGTGGAGGAGGCCTGCCAGTGTAAGTAAACTCTCGGCCTTCTGCTGTGTTCACATGCATGCAGTTTCCCATGAAAGATATATATATATATATATATATATATATATATATATATATATATATATTTTTTTTTATTTTTTATTTTTTTTGTGTGTGTGTGTATCCGCAAATTAACTCCATTTAACAAATCCCTCAGCTCTCAGAAGCAGCTCGCTCATGCCCAGTTTCTGCAGGCTCATCCTTGACGTTGGAAACTTTCTCAACTATGTAAGCGCCTATTGTATCGTGTATATTTCACTGTAAGCTTACATTTAGACGGGGCTTGCATTTTTAATCGTCGCTCTACTTCCAGGGAAGTCACACAGGGAACGCAGAGGGGTTCAAGATCAGCTCGTTGCTCAAGCTCGCGGAGACCAAGGCCAACAAGAGCCGCATTACGCTGCTTCACCACATCCTGGAGGTACCCAAAGTGGCTCACAGCTGCCATGACTCTTTTTCCTTTCTCAGTTATGAATCTCTTTAATTGCCCACTGCATGCCTTGTTTTGCAAAGGAAGCAGAGGCGAACCACCCGGAGCTGTTGGCACTGCCAGATGATATAGAGATCTGTGAAAAAGCAGCGGGGTAGAGAAACCTTTCACATTTATTTTAACTTTCTTTTATAATTGGTCCTCAGTGGATTTGTAACACACTTAAAAAAAAAAACTTTTCTCTTTGTCCTCAGAGTTAATGTGGACTCTGTTCAATCAGAAGCCAGTGCCTTACTGAAACGATTGAATGAGACGGCCAAGAAGGTCTCCAACTCTGTGGAAGAGATGAAAGACCAGTATGCAAAAGTTCTTGAGGTAAGATAAGTTTCACAAATACATGTGATGACCTTAAACTGTTTTCCGAAGCTGAATTAAAAGCCCTTCATTTTCTCTTCTGCAGGAAAGTCGCGAGGCATGTCAGGCTTTAAGTGAAAGGCTCACTGTGGTTGAGAAGAAGAAGAGTGAACTGGCTGTCTACTTATGTGAAGATGCAAACCAGCTGTCGCTTGAGGAACTCTTCGGAACCATCAGGACTTTCCGAGGACTTTTCATCAAGTCACTGAAGGTCAAGGGGGATACTTTGTTATAACTCTTTCATTTTGGTCTCAAAAGCATTTAGCTGCATTCATTCTTTGAGCTTCATTGAGCAGTCATTCTGCAACATGCTGAGAGTGCTTAATGCACAAAAGCCCTTTTTTCAATTTCTGCACAGGGATTTTGGACAAAAAATGAAATGCCCGTACAGAAATTAGTGTATGTATATTCTGCATGGTGCAGAGTTTCCCTGGGTATCATTACGCTGTGAAACATGTTAATATTTCTCTGTCCAAATGCCACAAAGACAAATTGCTGTGTACATTTTGTACTCAGCAGTGAGTGACACCCTTACTTTCATGATAACAGGAAAACAAAACCAGAAGAGAGCAGGCAGCCAAGGCTGAGAAGAGGAAGAAGCAGTTGGCAGAGGAGGAGTCCAAGAGACAGAAGGGAGAGAATGGAAAAATCAGTAAGTTGTGAACAGCCCTCATTTCTTACAGAGTATGACAAATTACTACCTAAGTTGTCATTTGAATAGTGTGTTTTAAGCCCTCTTTTTGTCTCTGTTGCAGTCAAGAAAGGTTTTGTGCCGCAGAACGATGGCTGCATCATCGACCACCTCCTGGCGGATATAAGGAAAGGTTTCAGCCTCAGAAAGACCAGGCCAAGGTGCGATTCGGAAAGCCTCCCTTCTAGTGAAATGCATAGGGATACCTGCCCATCCGGTAAGGACAAGAGACTGTGGCCTCCATCTGCAGTTCCTGAGCCACTTAACTGCGAGCCACAACACAGCCTTGCTGCTTTACCTTGGCTATTTTATTTGTGCTAAGTTAGCTCCATCGCTTAGTTTCTTTGTTGAGCATTTGTTTGCATGGAGAGCTTTTTTTTGTCCTGCGGCTTTGCTAACTTTAACATCACCCCATTTTAATAATGATGATGATGTATGTAACTTCACTATCAATACGACCTACTTCTCCCCCTCAGGGTCAAATGTGAAGCCTGCAGACGAAGGAGCCGCAGGATTAGCCACATCCGTGCCCAACAAACCTCAGATAGAGGGTCACCAGGCATGCACAGGAGAAATGAACGGCTTCATCAGCCCGTCCGAAGAGACTCTGCCAGCACCTCAGGGTGCGGGTCAAGACGGACCAGCTGCAGCTCCCAAGGAACCCCCAAGAGAAGCAGCAATGGCAGTGCAGGCACCCTTGGAAAGACCAACGTCGCTGCAGGCGGAGCAACACCCACAGAAACCTGCAGGATCAACGCTCCTGAATATGACTCAGCCTCAGGTTGAAGCAGAGCATCAGACATGTCTCCCCACAAATGGCTGTTCGTTGGATTCCACTGAGACCAGCGTCTTCAGCCCATCTTCCCTCTCTGATTCTGACCTGCTGGAGGCCGTGTTAGATTACACCCCCATCCTGGCATCTGAGAAACTGTCGCCAAAAGAGCCAGCGGACATTAGCGTCAATGTTCAGATAAAGGAAAGCCCTTTACCTAATACAGACAATGTGACACAGAGTAGTAAAAGCAATAAAAAAGGAGATGGGAAAGGTGAAACTAGTGATAAAATAAGCCATTTAGCAGAGGAAGTTGGAAGAGAAGAGCGGAAATGCATTATTGTTAAAACGTCCGTGACTACAGTCAGTGAGGGCATCAGGGGCTGCGACGTGCCAGATGGACCGGAATCAGAAGATCTGCCATCGGTGTCCGAAGCCGAGCCTCAATCCCTTAAGCCCGAACCAAAGAAACAGCAGAGCCTCTTTAAACGAAGCAAAAAGAAGAGTAATCAAGGTAATCTCTACATTAACCTAAATAAAGATATTTGGAATGCTAGTCTCTTGACGTGCCTGAAAAGGGAATCCTTATTTATTTTGTTTTTATTGCATTTAACATTTTATATTTTATATATGGGCTATTTTAGTGTATCTTAAGCATTTGTGCATGCATGGAATTATTGCATGCATGCATTTTTATTAAAGAGTATGGATGCAGTGTGCAGAGCTTGATTTTTGCAGATTTCAATATTGAATAGATTTGAATCTATGGACAGTTTGTTTGAATGCCCTGTTCTCCATTTTGACTCTCTGAAACACAAGGTAACAGTGGGAAAGGACACACTAAACATAAAAAAGGCTGTGTGTTGCAGTGAGGTAGGTCAAATCGATGGGATGGCAAACTGTAAGCAGGAAAATCATCCTAATGAGCTCAATCACCGTCGAAGCTTTGTCCCAAATAACACTTCATCTGTGGGTCTAACTGGAATCTGGATGTCATTTGTCTCTGTTGTCCAGCTTTTAACACTCGCTCTCTAACAGTTATCAGGCCAAAATCTTAAACATTCTTGAAGTGATTCTTCTGTGCATTAAATCTGGGGGAAACTAACCATGAAAACACAACAATTAATCCTCTTAAATATTATCACAGCTTTGTGATCTCAAACAGCCTTGCAGCTTTGTGACGTCATTGTGAAGTCATCGTGGACCGAGTTATCTCATAAAAGCCGCCACTTTTGTGTCTCTCCTTCCATATTTTCTTGTCCATTCCCCTCAAATCTGCAACGGGACTATTCAGCCTACTAACGCAGTCTCGTGTGCTTCCTGTAAACTGTGCTTTGTGTTAGTCTGATGAAAGATGCTGTATGTGATGCATTAAAAATGTTTTTACCACTTTTTAAAAAAATAAGATTTTAAAGCTGATTTAGTCATGTCTGTAAGCCAATCATGAATAAATATATCCAGCTGTAAATATGATTTTATTAAAGTATTTTATTTGGATATATTTTTGATTCTATGTATTCATTTGAGTCTTTGTTTCTGTAGGTGACTCGAGAAAAAGGAAATCAAGAGGAAAGAGAAAATGTTAAGGAGTTGTGCACTGGAAGGACTACAGTATGTTTTATTGTGAGACTACACGATGAGCTTTGACTGCTTGGAGAAGGTGCGGAAGTCTTCCTTTTGCAACGATTTGTTTTCCACGACCGAGAAAAGTAAAGTCATCGAAAGGCCAATATGTCACTTTATGTAAATTTGTTTTTGTGTATATGAGTGGTTTTCATTCAGAACTATTCTAAAAAAGAAAGTTGAATATGCTTTATATGTTTTGTATAACTGTTGTGACATGCAGTGAATGTGTTCTTTGCTGTATTCTCTATTTACCTTTCAGCACCTATAGACAGAAAGATGCAGTGTTGTTGGTGCATATTTAATTTATCAAAACAGCTTGAAAATCATGTCTTAATTTCTTTATATATTATCCAGATTAGCTCTTTATGAAGTATGAGGAAAGCATTTAATGGATTGTAACTTTTAATGTTAGATATATTTTAATAAAAGTGAATTTACTGTTCAGCTGCTTGTTTTTAATCGACCCATTCACACAGATGGCGCTAATGAGGCGAACATAATCAATTAGGAAAGCTATATTACACAGGCTGCACATGATAAATGTTATAAGCTTTTAACAGGTGCATCTACCTCCATTCATCCCCGTGCGTGCTGTGTGGAGGCTATTTTCCCGTCGCTCTAACAGCCATGGAGACAAGTCGCCAGAGCACAGTTGCGCACTTCGGTGCGTCTGGCTCTGACATCATCGCCTGTGAGGTTACAGATATGGCAATGCCACTCTTGGAGACAGCTTAGTCTCCTTGAGACGGGCAGGGTAAAGCCATCGCCATCATGTCCCTCACCTGGTCGGCAAAAGACCAGAAAAACATGAATCTACCCGCTGCGGCAGGACAGAAGCGATCGCGCAACGACGCGGGGAACAAAGCGACGGTGGTGCTCGGTGCGCAGTGGGGAGACGAGGGGAAGGGGAAAGTCGTCGATTTGCTGGCGACTGAAGCGGACGTTGTGTGCAGATGTCAGGTAAATGTTTGGATTCGTAATTTTAGATGAGCGTCCACAGGGGCGTGTCCGTGTATTGTTGCTGAATGCCATTTTTCTCTGAATTCATAATCGAGTCTGTCACAATCTGGCAGCCTGTGAAAGCGCAACAGGTGCTCCGAGTGGAAACATTTGTACCTCTGTGATACTAATACTAATCTGCTAATAATTAACTTGGAAATCTTTAAAGCTATTGCAATAAACCGTGGTTAATGTGTGCTGTGGTTTCATAACTGCACTGCAGTCATTTAAAAAGGATTGTGGCCATAAAACTCAAATTTCAAAACATTTTATTGAGGCCATATGTAAAAACAGCTTTTTGCCTGATTTCTCGTTTAAGCCTTGTGCCCACTTCGAAACTTGATGTAAAGTGGCTCTGACTCATTATCACAAAAAGATTGCATTTGAGATAAATTGAATTTATATTAAAAACAATCCCAGACAGGTCAGTTCTTCATCCGCCAATATAACTCTCTTGTCAGAAATCAGAGGTCGCTGAAGCACTGGGACACAAGCTGAAACCTGCCAACAGTTGCTGTGTTGTACTTTCTCCACTGCCAGGACTAGTACCCTGTGTTCTGGAGGCTTGGGAGCCCCACCCACCGGGCTAGAGAGAGGTCACATTCTCAGAGTGGCTTGATATGTGAGAAGGCCAGGACTTAGCCAGAGGGAACAGAGTGGTGGATCCACCAGCACCAGCCAAGTCTGTTAAAATAGGTGCTGGAAAAGCTGGGTGAATCGGGAAGAGGGTGGCTTATCACCCTTTTGCGAAAATAAAATGAGACTTGTGTCTGGTCTAAATCTTCTGTGGTAATCGTCATCAAAACATTGGCAGTATAAACCATCATATCATACCCTGCTTTGGTTTGTAGGGGGGCAACAATGCAGGACACACGGTGGTCGTGGACGGCAAAGAGTATGACTTCCACCTTCTCCCCAGTGGAATCATCAACTCCAAAAGCATATCACTCATTGGTAATGGCTTCAATATTCAGCTTTATAGAGACAGCATGGTTGAGAATATGATTGCAGTTCAGAAAACATATCCCTCTGCTCTTTTTGTAGGTAATGGAGTAGTCATACATCTACCTGGCTTGTTTGAAGAGGGCGATAAAAATGACAAGAAAGGTATTTTAAGAAAAAAATGCACGTATGCAGTGGAGTACATTAAGATTAGGCTACTTACATAGATGTCATTTCTATTCTTTGACCAGGTCTGAAAGGTTGGGAGAAGAGACTAATTGTTTCAGACAGAGCTCACCTTGGTATGTGCAGTGTCACTTTACCAAAGAGGCATACAATATTGTATTTATGTTTTTTAAGTGTGTGAAGTGACTAATTTGCTGTCTCTCTGCAGTATTTGATTTCCACCAGGTTGTAGATGGCTTACAGGAAACTGAAAGACAAGCACAAGAAGGAAAGAAGTAAGGAGAAGGGAGGACAGACCTGGCATCATTTTACTAAATTATAATATTTCTGATTCTTGCCAATACACAGCCCTACTACAGGCATTATTTAACATCACTCTCTTTGGTTTTCTTAGCATTGGAACAACCAAGAAGGGCATCGGGCCGGCGTACTCCAGCAAAGCGTCCCGCACTGGCCTGCGTGTGTGTGACCTCCTGGGTGACTTTAAGGACTTCTCTATGAGGTGAAGATCACAGGCCAAACACCAAGGCCAATACTATAATGTACAGCTTTGACATGACTCATGAGTTCCTTTCCTTTCAGATTCAAGAACCTTGTCCACCAGTATCAGTCCATGTATCCAGCCTTGACAGTTGACGTTGAGGACCAACTGAAAAAACTCAAGGTAGAACAAGACACCGTCACCCATCAGTTTGTGGACTATGATTGGCATTTTGGCTTTCGCCTTTTTTTTTTTTTGGAATCAGAAGCGACCATATTTGGACGAAACGGTGGAGCTGACACCAAATAATCAGCTAACAGGTGTATTAATAAGCTGATTTTATTTAGTAAAACCAAACACAGAACATTTTTGTGTAAAAGTCAAAGTTATCAGTGCGCAATGGTTGCAACCTCATGTAACATCATGCTGTATTGAAGAAGACTTTAACCGAGAAACTGAGACCAAAAACTCATTTGTAAAGTTTTTACTGAGGTCATAAATCAAGTTAGAAGTATGGTCATTTTCTCATAGACTTTCATACAATTTGACTTCTTTTTGCAACCAGTGTAGTGGCCCCTGCTTGCCATTATATAGAATGCAGCTTTAATGTACTTTTTTTCACTTTTTAGTTCCAGAAGTTGCAGCATATAATAAAATTATTATAAAAGTGATGAATTATTGCCATTAAATAACAACAACATATGTTATTTTCTTGTGCAGGAATACGGTGAGAGATTGCGGCCAATGGTGAGAGACGGGGTCTATTACATGTATGAAGCTCTTCATGGACCTCCAAAGAAAATTTTGGTTGAAGGGGCCAACGCTGCTCTCCTCGACATTGACTTTGGTAGGATCAGCAGGAAAAAAAGAATAGATCATTTATGGATGTGAGAAGGAGTCAGTGCTTTCGTGACATATACATTTTTCTCTTCAGGCACATATCCTTTTGTGACATCATCGAACTGCACTGTGGGCGGGGCATGCACTGGTCTCGGCATCCCTCCGCTGAATATCGGTGATGTGTTCGGTGTATCAAAGGCCTACACTACCAGAGTGGGAATCGGAGCCTTCCCCACAGAGCAGCTCAATGTAAGACCTGGGTGCAGACTAGATGTTGCCTTTGCTTTCTTTGCCTTTTTATTGCATGAGGCAGAGACATGTTATGTAACTCACTGATATCGAGCTTGACATGTACAGTTTGGTTGCAATCATGTGGCTGACACACAGGCGGCAGGGCTGCTGGAGAGGAGAGAGGGGGGAGTGGGTGTACTCTGGCTGAGTGCAGCTGTCAAATTTTGTGAGAGACCGGCTCAAACACTCTTTACCTCTTTTGCAGGTCACATGTTCACAGGGATAAATTTAGGGCCAGACTCTGGGTTCAGGATATATTTACTGTGTGAGCTTGGGTTATGTTACTTGTCACGGGAGCTGACCATAGGGACATAGGTCAAGATGTTAAAACCTAATCCCCCCCAGCACATATGATGCTTTATTGTACTCAGCTGTGTTTATGACTTGTCCATAGTTTTAAGTTTCTACAGAAATAATAAAATACCTGACGTAATTTTTCCTGTCTACCATAGGCAGTAGGAGAGCTGCTGCAGACGAGGGGTCATGAGGTGGGTGTTACCACGGGAAGGAAGCGGCGCTGCGGCTGGTTGGATCTTGTCATCGTCAGATACGCTCACATGATTAATGGCTTTACCGCGTGAGTGGCATAAATTTGAGGGAATAAGCAGGTGTTTTCTGGTTGTTATGTTTTGAATATTGCACATTTACTCCCAAAGCATACCATTTCCCTCTGCATCATCATAAATCTTGTTATGATAATAATAAAAGCATGTTTTTAATTATTACTTCTATGTCATGTTACCGGTCCAACAGCATTGCTTTGACAAAACTTGACATTCTGGACGTGCTGGATGAAATTAAAGTTGGAGTTGCCTACAAACTCAATGGAAAAAGAATTCCCCATTTCCCAGGTAATAAGTCTAACATATCTGTTTAATTTGATGACATTTATTAAATGATTGATAGTAACTGATTTTCTTTTGATCGTAGCCAACATGGACGTTTTGCACAAAGTGGAGGTTGAGTATGAGACCTTCCCCGGTTGGAAGACAGACACGTCTGCAGCGAGGAAGTGGAACGACCTCCCAGCCAAGGCACAAAACTACATCCGCTTCATCGAGAACCACATCGGAGTTCCCAGTATGTCTGACACTAAATAACAGACTTTTAGAATGTAGAAAATATTATCAGTACTTCCCCTAAAGGCCTACATATCAAAATAAATGCAGAAACTCAACATATCCATAGGGTGGCACTGTTTCTTATTGATAATAGTAATTTCCAATATGGATGGTTACAGTTTTGTAAGCTTTTCTAACCTCTAATCTCTCTTTTTTCTTCTCTTCTCTTTAGTCAAGTGGGTCGGTGTTGGAAAGTCCAGAGAGTGCATGATCCAGATGTTCTGAAGGGAAACCTTTATCTCCCCCTGATGGAAGCACAGACGATGTGGCATCTTTTCATCATCTAAACTGATATTCTCCCCATTAGTTAATAAACAAAATATCTATTTTACCTTTGAGCAGTGTTGAGCTATATGTTGTTTTTTTTCTTGTCATTAGATATTTTTGTTCTTTTGATTATTCTACTAGATTTCAACATAAGGTAAGTGTCGATCTATGGCGATATCCTTCATTAAACCATTTTCAGTAAAAGTTAACAGATCTATGGAAACCTGGTCAGTTGATGCAATAGTTCATAGACTGTTCAATGTCAGAGTTGCGTGCCTTGGGGTAATGTAAATCATTATTAAACCGAACCCCCCAAAAAGTAACCAAAACAAAGCTTAAAATTGTGATATTTCTCTCAAAATCACGTTATTCTACATGTCTCATTTAAATCGACGCCAAAAATAAACCATTTGGAATAACAAGATCCTGTTAAAAACATTAAGGCCACTGTAAGGCCATGATATATTCTGCTGAGAGGAACGGTCACATGACAAATATTCACTTACACAGAGCTGAGAGGAGAGGCTCGAAAAATGTAAACAGTTAAATATGTATAGCATGTGGAGCCCCAATTTCCCCCCCAATATTCATGACACTTGTGGCCACTTGGTAAAGTGTTGTGTGTATATATATAAATTTAATTTATTCCAATCTTGGGGGGAAAAAAACATTAATTTATCTCAATGTAACATTTTTGAGTGAGTTGCCATGAAATACAAGGCCGCAGTGAGAAAATATGACCAACAAAAAACGCCTTGAAACAAATTAGGGTTCTAAAAGTTCATTTCTGGAATTAAAATCAGAAAAGACAAATTTTGCGGCGGTCCCTGAAGGCAGCACAGGGTGGAAAAAACCAAAACCACATGACAGCAAAAGCGTTGTCGTGTTGGCTCGCAGTTTCCATGTGACAATAAAGGAGGCATGTGATTGGCTCGTTGCTGTCTCCGCTTCTTTTTCCCCGCATCAAGCGAGTGTGGAAGTTTGTAGCATTACGGCGGGACTTTTTTCTTCTTCTTCTTGCTGCTGCTAAAAATGCCGAAACGACCTTGTCCTTTCCCGGAAACGTTTTCCTCTCAATATAAAATACACGTCGGACAACAGGAGCTGAACAATTATGGAGTTTTTGGGAACATATACAGACAAGAAGTTTACGGTAAGTACATGTGTTCGCGGTGTTAGCTAATGCTATCGTCGTCGTTTGTGGCGCACATTTGATAGTTTTCTGTGCTGGCAGTCGTCGTGTAAACACCACATATATATAACCATATAACAGGCACCTTGAGCGTTTTTGGTGGATGTATTCATGTTCGTGTAAAGCGAGTAATCTTATACAACTCATGTGATGTCATCGGGGCCTGTTGACATTAAAAACCAGATATTAAAGGGCTGTTTGAAATGCTTTTCGACGCGTCAGTGCGCAGTCCTGGCTAGAAAGCTGAGTCAGTCACATGTCGTCCCACTTCACTACTTTCTCACAGAAAAGACAAAGAACTTGCTCTTCAATGGTGCCAAGGCTGTGATGGGCAAAATATGGACCGGAGAGGAAAGGTGCACCGACCCACAGCCCGCTGGGCCAGCTCAGATACCTGCATCATGCAACCAGACATTGCTGAGAGGACAGACACTGATTGGACATGATGGGAGACTGACGAGACTGAACACCACACAAGGTGAGTCTGAGCCAGTGGTGGAGTAAATATTCAATCAAGGTACTGATGTCACACTGCAGAACTACTCCACTGCAAGTAAAAGTCCTGCATTCAGGACTTACTGAAGTAAAAGTACAAAAGTGTCCAAACGCATCTGAACAGTGAGATCTACTGATGTAAACAGAGCAGGGGCACGCTAACGGAACCTGAAGCACTCACTGAACCTGCTCCTCCCCAAACAAAACTTCCCTAAGTGCAAAACTGCAGTCAGCAGTCCTCATTAAGTTGGTGAAAGGGTCTGCCATGTAAACAATAAAACAGTACTCACATGTCCAGAGTTTGGGAGAATAATTGGTCATTGTAACAGTAAAGTTAAGTGGTAATCAATCCCCAGCTTAACATGGAGACACTGTATGGGGTGGCACAACGAGGGACATTCATACTAAAATTACTGTAATTTTGGAAGAAACCAACTTAAATTGGATCGCCTTGTGGCCAGTATTGATGGGAGTAAAGACTGTACCAAAAAACAAAATATGGGAATGTGAGTATTTAACCCTCTGAACCCCAGGTGTTTTCAGAGCATTTTTTTTTCTCTTATTTACATTTTACTCTGAATATTGTCGCATGACCGTCTCAACAGGCTTCAGTGTCACTGAGGACTCAGAATTTAACATTTTTAACAAGATGTAGTTATTCCAAACGATCTAGCTGGGTGGTTCGTTCAGAAACACAGGAATCATTGGCTACAGAAGGCTGCAACCTACACATTTTCTTTAACATTAGTTTTTATTTTAAAATTGCACCCTAGAAGGGTCACTTGTAAACTGCAAGTAGAAGATATTTTTTTATTATTATTTTATAAATGGGCTGGAGAACAAGAAGTCCCGAAGCTGATGGTTAGTTCAGTTCATGCTTTTTACCAGCAGATGTCAGGGTTGTTGCAGATTTGGATGCTGAGTTTGGTTACCTCTTTTCTTTTGGCTCAATGCTCATCCTGTGTGCTGTATGTATTTGGAGTCTAGGTGCACCAGTGGCTTCAACAGGCTGCTGTGTGTGTCAGAAGAGCCAGGGGTCCAGGACATCGTGCTCCCAATGTGACCGTCTAGCCTGTTCCTCCTGCACCCGACAGTGCTCAAGCTGCTCCGGCCCCTGCTGCTCTGTCTGCAGCATTATAGAGTAAGTCCAAATTTGATTTATTTTTCTCCGTTTCCCAGAAGGCTTTAATGTACTAATGCACTGACATGACTACAAACTGTCAATATCAGCCATCATTGGAGTTAAAACACAGTATCTACACGAGTCTCATTTACACTCCATTATGATTAATTATCAGAGTAGCATTTTTTGCCACTTTGAATTGATTGAAAGTGTGTGTTTTAAAAACTAGGCATGTCTGCAAAGATTTGCCTCGTCCTGCACTTGCATTTTTTATTTTGAGTCATTAAAATGCAATATACATATTCGCTAATGTAGACGGGCCTAAAACACATTTCACTGTATACCTAGTTTAAATCCAGCTGCAGTGATAACTGTGTTTGTTTTCTAGTCGTGTCAACTTCAAAGTATAGTTAGATCTCTTTAAAACTGAGCGACTGTGCACGATGAGGTTAATTAGCTGTCACTTTGAAAATCACTTGCTTCGGCATTTAAGAGGTTTATGTGAGGTGCATTCTTTTGTGCTACAGACTACTGTAATGCACTGTAGTCATGTGCATTGAGGTCGCTGGACCAAAGAAATCCTGTAGGTTGGTTGTATTTGCCAAAAAGAAAACAAGATGCTTAGACGACTCACAAACAAGCCAAAAGCGTGTCCCCACTCAACCCTAAACCTTGTTGGGTTCTAATCAGTCTTGGCTGGAGTGCGAGGAAGTTGTAAACAGAGCTCTGAAAGTGAATTTGCTAGATGTTAAGACATCAAAAAGCAACAGAAGCAGGGAGGAAAATGGCTGCTTATTCATCTTTTGAGTATGAAGAAGCAAACTATGCACTTTTTATAGCCATCTTTCCAGTCAACAAGGGTGAGTATTTGATGCATGAAAGAACTCCGAGAACTTTTTGTTATTGCCTGATACAAGAGTTATTTTTGGCAACATGCAAAAAGAATAGTTTTGCATTGGTGTAACTTGTGTCCATGTTCCTAGAAATACTTTGTGTTTGCACATCATATTTTGCAGCTGGAGCTGAGATGTTAGAGCAGGTCAGCCATGATTCCCAATACGTAATACCTTAACCCTCTGAACATGTTTTCTTTAAAGGATCAGCAAAATTGTGGGCACTTGGAAAAGCTTTGTGTGTATATAGAAATTGCATTTTATTCCAATTTAAAAATGTATATATTTTTCAGAGAAATTCAACTTGTGTTTTTTTTTTTTTGACTGTTCTGCACAAAATGCAGTTTTGAGTTGTTCCCACTTCTAGCTATAATTGTCCTGATTCCATAGATTGTATACATATATAATACATGACAGTGCGTAAAATGTAAAAAGAGCAATAAATGGCTTGTTGGGGTTCAGAGGGTTTAAGCAAGACACTTTCATACAAACTGCTTATGATGCATGTGTAATATGGCGAGAAATGTTTTTGATGAAAGTCTAAATGTTTGTAATGTTTTCTCTTTGTTTCACAGTTACAGCGGGCAATATGATGAAGTACTATGCTGCAGCTGCTCGACGTAGGAGGACTATTGAAGGGATCAGGAGTTTATGCTTGAACATATGTCGTTGCCTCATGATATTAACAAGGCTGCATTTTATATGTGATATTTTTATGTGATCCAAATGTGTGTACATATATATATGTGTATTAATTGAATTCCAATATTAACTGAAATAAACTTGAACACTTTTGTATTGGTTATCTCTTTAATACAATTACAGCATAAATTTTAAATTAATTTAAGGGGCACAGCAAGGTAATTGTTGAATGATGCAAGAATCTAAATCGGATGAACAAAAATCTGCCCGTTAGCTACTACTGGCTACTGGGCGAACTATGTTTATGTTGTGGATGCATCAGCAGGTGGCAGCACACTTCAAGGACTCTGCTGAAGTGCTAGTCCCTTTCAGGGCGATGCACAAACCCTGCTTCCCCTCTGGATGAATGCATTTGTCTCACTATGCTAAAAAGAAGCACATTTTCAGCCACTTGAATGAAAGTTTTGTCTTGGCAATGAAAATGAGATTCTAGTCTGACCTTGGGGTCTGCGATCAAATTTATTTATATAAAAAAAAAAAAAAAAAAAAAAGAGACCCAGAGGTTGAATAGACCAGGGCTGCTGCAGCAGACAGTTTGGCTTCAATTATCCCTTCTGGACATGACCTTGAGTTGCAGTCATCACTTTCTCTTGGCTGAGGCTCGTCACTGATGATGACCGGTTTCAGGGTCAGCTATTGTACACTGAGTAATTGTTCTTGGTGGCATAAGTCCTGAACACTTGCTGTATGGAAATCAATCACATGACATGGTGTTATAGATATTAGCTTGGATGAGTGCACTTCCTGGAGCTTATTGCGAGTGAGCTGTTGAGTCACATCCCCTGCTCAGCAGGCCAGTTGTGGCTCTGGTCTTTGGGGAGCTCTGCAGTTGGTGTTGGGAGGGCACTGCTTGATTTCTGGCTGAATGAACAGACAGCTGCTGGCAGACGAGGCGTCAAGTTGTCTGCGCATTTCTTCATAATGCTCAGGTGGACATAAAACACTTGTATGGGAGACATTTAACTTATTTTATTGCAAATAAAACATTGACTCATGATAATCCGCCTTCATGTCCATAACTCGTGAATCTAAAGTATGTTTAGAGCAAGCTAAAAGTAATAATTTGATGTGTTTACATGACTGAAAAGATCAGTCAATAGACAAACTATTAAGCAAACTATTTTAAAGACTTTTGGGGGGGGGGCATTTTCATGCTTTATTGGATGGCGACAGAATGGAAGGGAGAGACGTGCAACATAGGGCCCTTGGACCGGATTCAAACCCAGCGTCGCTGCAACAAGGACTTGGTGTTATGCACTCAACCAACAGGGTTAAGGAAAGTGATTCATCAAGAAAAAAATGTATGTAAAACAGTAAAGTAACATCCAACAACATGCAGCCTGTTATACTAATGGTCATATGATACCAGTTACCAGTGAATACATTTTTTTGCCTTTTTCAGCTTTATTAATAGTGGTATAGAAACAGAGTGAAAGGGGACAACCTGCAGGATAAGGGGTCCACCATGGATTCAAACCCGGGCCCACTGTGATGCAAGGACTAAGCCTTAATGGTATGTGATCTAGCCATCGGAACACTCATTGCTTCAATATTATCGAGTATAGAAAAATAACTTGTCTTTCAATACCTAAGGAGTCAGTCTTGCACATAAGTTAGTCAGATATGTTATGTAAGTCAACATACATGATTTAAAAGAAGTCAGTGTTGACTTTTGGTTTCACATGGGTCACTATGTGAAACACGTTCAGTATTAGTTTGACTAGTACATCATCCCAGCTCTATACATATGTATGTATTCTATACTGTATACTGGTGATTAGAAACCTATTTTTGATAGGTCAAAAACAAATATTATCTGGGAGAAAATATGTTCCCTTGTTAGGTCCACACATGAACACACACCATGCTAAGAGCAGTGTTGGGTTAGGTGCTTTGCTCAAGGGCACCTCAACCTGTCAGTCCTGGGATTCTAACCTGCAACCCCCTGGTTAAAAGACCAATTCTCTAACCTATAAGCCACGGGCTGAGTATGTTTTTTGTGTCTGGAAAAGTTTATCTTTTGGAATAATGAGTCAAAGCGACCCTGTAGTATCTGAAGTCTTATGTTGAACATTAGAAAGTCACTAAATTATCCAGTTGTTTCATTCAATTTCCTTTGATCCATCATTATATCTGTGCCTCCTGTTGTATCCACAAGAAGGATAATGTAATGCATCTACAAAGAATAAAGGAAACACTTGAGCTCCAGATAAAGACCACACAGATGTGGTTTCGGCTCGACTCGCCTGTCTGTCGTTGACTTATTAGAAGGAAGGATGCTAATGCTCCTCTCCACTCCCTGCTCTCTGTTAACTCCATAATGATGTGTTTATGTACCTTCAAACAGCAGCTGTCAAGGTTTTCAGCTCATCCTCATCCATGATATTCAAGCATTCCTTTAAAATAAAAAGGTCACAGTGCGCTCCCCCTCACCAATGTCTGGGTGTCTGCGAGGAGAAGGGGGCCACACAGTCACCCACGGCGCTGCAGACAGGACCCACTGCAGTCGGCCAGCGGGAGCACGTGGCTTTGTCTTTCACCCATTCTTGTGGGGACCAGCTGTGGTCTGAGTGCGGCGAGCGTCAAGCCCAGTGATGCTGCTGCTATAAATATGCGTCAACGAGTGTGAGTAAGTGACAGCTGTACAGTGGACCAAGGACACACTGTCTTGGCACTGTCAGGGCGAGCCACTCCAAAAAAGGCAAACCCAGTGTGAGGGCACTAGTTGATATGTATTTATGCACTTGCAGCAACTGATGTGTGGTATATAAGGTTGAGATTGTAGCTTCACTGACTTAAATGTTGACTATAATGGTCCCTTGGTAAGATTTCTTGCACCAGACTAATTGGGAATTATTATTATTCTTTATTCTTGTGATTTTTTTGAAAGTCAAAAGAACTGCTCCTCCAAAATTAAGTGGATGATAACCATATGCATCTGTGTTCATAGGGAGGGAGGAGAAGAAAACTACCCATGCATATGTGTGTGTGTGTGTGTGTGTGCGTGCGTGCGTTGTCTGTACACAAGTGCATGTGTGACTGTGTTTGTGTGCCCTTTTCAAGTGTGACCACCTGTCTTTTGTTAAGAAATAAATAAATAAACACAGGCCACACCAGCTGTCCCTGGCAGTCCGTCCCTTCAGAGGTCAAGGGCTCCCACCGCTGGCCTTGTTGAGGTGGTGGACACTTACAACTTTCCTCTCAACTTCTCTCAAGTACCTCTAAACACACACACACACACACACACACACACACAGCCAAATGAGCTCGGCTTTGAGCCTTCGGAGAGGAATGTTTTATTACACCATCGAGTTACACTGCACATATCCCAGCTCGTCACCCTGCAGCTAAGCCCTATCACATGGCCCCGACTTTCCATGTGAAGGTTTGGGTCCATAAGAAAAGCACAAACACACACCAGGCAGCCTAAGCCCTGGATCCCGTTAGGCAGATGTGAGATGTTGCTGCCAGCGAGCGTTCTGAGGCCTGCTGCTGTGGATGTTTACAGTGCGAGAGGTGGCCTCAGCACTGTAGAGGGCCCTTATTTACTGTGAGCTGGCTGAGGCTCTTCAGGGTGTTTATGAATGATCTTGGGAGGACATTGTTTTCTTTATGTCGGAGCTGCCTGGCTAGCGCCGCTCTGTCGTCTGTTTGTGCATAAAGTACGTGCTGGGGAGCTGGGCCAGACAATAGCCTGGCTGAGCTGCTGCCCACGCACACAATAGAGTGGTGGGATGAGGCCGAGGTTTGGGGCCGTGGTTTTGGGGGCTGTGGGGGTGGAGGTAGGATAGATGGGGGGCAGGGGCAGTTAGATGTGGCCCTTTTCTATATTCCCAGAACGGGTGAGCTAGGATTGGGGGGAGGGCGGTGGGAACCCGAGCACATCCCCATTGGGATCACGTAGCAGAGCAGCTGGATTTCTTTCATGGTGCAGCAGGGAAATAATTAAAAGTTCTTGCCATTCAAAGTGTCCAGTGAATTGGCATGAAGTAGACACATATTTGGTAGGTTTGTTTTCTTGTAAATAGATGTGTGTGCGCGCGCGTGCGTGCATGCGTGTGTGTGTGGCATATATAGCTAATAATTATAGAACAAAGTTAACAGGCTTTGTTCTCCGAGGGGTTTATCTCTTTTGGAGAGTATTGGCAACAGGTCAGGAACAATGGGATCTTGAAATTGCTCCGTCCTTGAGCTGAGTTTATGGTTTCAGAGGGATGGGGCCTGTAAGACCGGCAGTATTATCACTTTCTGTTGTCTCTGTACACATTGCAGTGCTGCCCACACACACACTATCTGGCTGATTGTTGCTGCTGCGTGTCAGACGAGGGCTCTTCTACAATGTTCTCTTGTTGTTGGTGAATCTGAGTCTACTTTAAAAATGTTCTAATTAAATTCAGAGCTCACTCTTATTGTTACTGGGGTTTTTTTTTTTTTAAAGAGTCAAATATTTCACTTATAGTTTGATAGAATTCAAGCACTTAGGACCAAACATTTCCAGACTTTCATAGCATCTAAATTGTTAATTAAAAATGCAATTGCAAAATATTAATTATTATAATTTACAGAATTAATTTATACCCAAAGTAATTGTTTATTAAAACTGTATTCGACCAGCTGTTTATATGAACTTTGATCATATGTTTTCAGGGGTTTTCTACAATAATTATAAGGCTTTTAAACCTTTTTCAGCACCACCTAAGCTGAATGAATGACTGAATTGTGACTTTTCCCAGGTCTAATGGTTGTAGTTGGTCCACAGTGGACTTCTTTAGCAACTTTTGTTTAAGGTTTTTGGGTGTCTTTTGTACACAGATGTGGTAACAATAATGGTCCAAAAATAATGTAAGATTGCATCATTTTTTAATTAAAAAACGTAAAAGTTTTCTATCGGGAATCGCTGGTTACGATCATGATTATTTAAGTGTAAGGGACCAATATGTGATTTATCTAGCTATGAATGAGTGGAGGATTGTTTCATCTCAAATATTAAAAGATTTTTGGAATTCCATGTGTTTGTGTAGATAACACCAGATTTATGTTGAAAAGAAGCATTTTTCAGTGAGTCCACTCACATTCAAGCAAATTCCTAACCTTAAAAACATAAAATTTGCTTAACTTGAAGAACTTTTTTTTAAAAAAGTAAAAGTATTTTGTCTGAATTTGATCTTAAGGTGTGAGTGCAACGAAATATATTAGTAAATAAATGAAATCCACACAAAGAAAGAAAGTTGTTCAGTTTAATTCTATGCATAATCTTAAGAAATACCTAAATCAAGATTGTCACATTTTCACAGCACACGCACACAAGCACACTCCAAAAGCGCAAACAAAGAAAATGCACATACAGTTATAGATCAAAAGTAAATTGCCTCAATATCTAAGCAATGTCAATTCTGCATAAAGATTGTCCTCTAATCTCTACACCACTAACACTGAAGCAATTGATTACTATAAAATATACCTTTCTTATTAAAAAATTATATTAAATTCTAATGGCACTTCTACAAATTCTATTAAAAAGATTTTCTTTTGACATTTAGAAGCTTTTACTGTTTTTGTTTTTTTTACCAAATTAAAACTGAAACAGTCAAATGTTGCACAAGAAGCAAATGCAACAATAAATATTTCTCATGATTATACACAATTTCACAGTTGTAACCTGCAGAGGACAAAATTCCAGTATCGGTAATGTCTTTTTTTTTTTTTTTTTTATAATACAGCATGAGTTAGGCAAACACAGCCCTCAATCAAGAGCAGCGCTGTTTCCATAGAAGTCAACAATCAAAATCTCAGTGTTTCACATTCAACAGTGACACTAACTAAAGGAACAGATTGTAAGTTCCCAGTAGTAATGGCTATAAAAAGCCAAAATCACAAAAAAAATGCTTGTTTTCAGTTTAACAACATCCCAAAACAGATTTATTCACATGAACAAAAATGGTCAAATGAATTTCAAACGTAATCTCTCGCAAAGCAGCAAAAAAATAAATGGACTTTTAGTTTGTTTGATTTTTTTTTTACATGTTAGAAAAACAACAGTTGGAACAACAGTTGTGAATCACTTCAGAGGGCTTCTGTCGATGTGATGTGAACTTTACCGCTGCAGTCGAGGGCAAAAATAGAACGTACGATATAGAAAAAGGGCTTCTCCAGATGCAACACCTATCCGTGTGTCTACAAGGCACATTTGGTGATCATCCTGGAGGTATAAATAAAGACTGCAAACAATACAAGAGAAAACTTCTTCACATATCGTTAGTTTTTTCTACCTCTGTACACATGTACATTCGAGAATCAAGCAATTTCATTTGCACCACATAAGAAATGTTCCTTCAAAAAGAAAAACTGAAACCGTGACAAAAATCTACATTCCTGCGTGTTCTGATTGAAATATACATTATTAACACTAGCTATGTATCTGAAATATATTGTTCTAACCAAAAGTGATTAAACGCTCGGGGCATGCGAGAGCGGCAGGAGTGTTTGTGCAACTTAACAGGTGAGACAAATCACATTTCTTGTAGAGATTTTGTGTAATTCTGGGAGAAATGATTTGACTCTCACTCCACTTCAAGGGCTCCTACCTTAGAGATGCTGACAAACCATTGCATGTGAAGTGGGTTTTTTTGTGTCCTGAAAGAAGTTTCGATGACTTATTAACATAAAAAAACCAACAACAAAAAGACCCCTTAGGGTGCTGAAATGGAAAGGTAGTCAGCACCTACATTTGACCTGTGTTGTCACAGTTGCCAGACATATTATTTTCAGTCAATACGTTTACTTAATCTAGCACTTGGGGGAAACCATACTCTGATATTCTCTTGATGGATGTGCAATCAAATCACTGGTATCTCCTCCATGTGGAGGAACAATGAAGCGTTTATCTACTGCATGCTGGGATGGGATGGGGGGGCTCTGATGCCTCCAAACAATACACCTGTTTACAGTGTCCTTGGTCTCCCTTTGCTAAATACATTTCTCACATTCCAGTGGCTCCATTCAATACAGAAAAGTGCAAAGAGAGACTTGTGCTGCCTTTTCTCCCGACAGCCAGCAGAGATACACAATGATCCCTTGAGAACTACCTGGGATTTGGTGGTGGTGGTGGTGGTGGTGGTGGCGGGAGGGGGGACAATGCCTGTATTGTCTTGTTTCTATAGGTAGCCAGTGCCGTATCGGTGTGGCTGTGCTTGTGAAAAATGTTTCCTGTGGCAGAACAGCAGCCAGAGCGGCGTGAACTGTTCTGATTTGTAGTGAGTCCAATCAAATCTTAAATATGGACGAGGAACCGAACTCCCTGGAGGAAGACTTTAAGAGACTGCAGCCTTAATAAGACACCTCATGTGTCATAACACGGAAAAACGAAAACAGTTTGATAAATAGAATATATATTTACATTAAATATACATTATAGTAAGAAATAGCAGCCTAGACAATAGTGTTGAAACTATATGCATGCTAAAAACAAGTGCTTCTCTATTCTCCATGTGACAAATCTTGAGATTTCTACACGGTATATTAAAATACAATTACAGTAACTCGATTTGCACAGAGAAAAATGAACACACAGTTCCCCCCCTAAAAAACAGTTAATGAGTACCAAAGATCGCTAGGCAAGACGGGTGTCTTTTTCAAGCTTATAGAAAATAAGAAGTACACCTACAAGTTAAACCCTGAACCAAAGTCAAACTAATAAATAAATTCTGATCAAGTCTTCTCAGGACAGATTAGACAGATATCATGAACTTTTAGTGCTACGCCCCCAGATAGCATGTGTGTGAACAAATCCGCCCCCCCAAAAAAAGACATTCTTTCAATGTCAAAGGACAGCATCACTAAAGGCTTCATCAGTAGTAACATACACAAATACAGTAAGAAGATATGATGTGAGACGGTTAATTGGAAAAAAAAGAAAAGTCAAATTGAGCTGAATGGCACAAAGTATCCACCTGTCTCCCTCCCTCTCCGTCTGCTGAGGGTTTACCCCAACACCGTGTCAGTGTACCCTTTATGCCATACCAGGCAATAACAAGGTAATTTACTGGCAACTATTATGCTTCTAACCCAAACAAGTCAATGAATTTTAAATTGATAAGAGCTTGATTTAGGTGCTTTTATTACATTCTATTAAATTATTTCACTAAGCAGGCTCAATTACCTTTGTTACCACCTGGTATGTGATCCCGATTTTTTTTTAAAAGGCCAGAAAACACAAGAAGGCAAAGTGATATATCTAAAGTGTTAGGGATTTAAGTAGGCACCAGTGTTTTACAGGCATTTCTTCACACCTCCTCTTGATTACACAACTTCTTTTTAAAAGTAGAAAATTAGAAGGCCATCCCAAAAGAAGAACGGTGATATGATGGTCTGCCTGCCTCTCAATATAAACAACATCTTCATTTCAACCAAACAAAAACTCTACTTTCATTAAAAAAAAGAAAATAGTTATACTTCCAGTAGTCAGACTTCATTACTTTTGCTGCCTTATGATAGTTTACTTGTTAAGGACTAAAGAAATCGCCCCAAAAAATAAATAATAATAATAATAATAATAATAATAATAATAATAATAATAATGTAGGAGTTAAAAAAATCATATATTGCTACTTATGGACGGTTCTGATCTCCCATGTGCACAAATAAAACTGACGATTGTATTAACATATGTTAGCATTAGCTATCACCCATTTGGATGCAAATATACTCCTCAAAGTAACTCAACAGACAAGATAGAAACAAACAAGTGCATCTTCTGATTTGTTCACCTTCGTCCACCTCGGATCCAGTTTAGATTTCACAGCATCCATATTTATCTGAAACACCTTCAACCATCGCGATGTTGACTGTGACACAGAAAATCGCTCCAGTTTTTAACATTGCTACATCTTTAACTTGAGAAATGCCACATGGGGTAGAATCCAGAGATAATCTCCAACAACATGTGTGTACTAACAGGGAAAGTGTTCAGTAGTAGTATTCATTGTATGCAAAGATGTCATGGCACTGGTGAGAGGTGTTTTATCCAATGGCGAGAGTCTTGACAAGGCCACAGTGAAACTTCCTGATGTGGCGGTAGAGGTCCCCAGACTGGGTGAAGCGCCTTTCGCACCACTTACAGGCGTGAGGCTTCTCACGTGTGTGAACTACAGCATGCCGACTCAAGTTATGAGAGTACTGGAAGCTCTTGCCACACTGGCCGCAGGTGTATGGCTTCTCGCCAGAGTGTGTGCGCTCGTGGCGCTTAAGGGTGTACATGCAGGAGAAGGTCTTGTTGCACTGCATGCAGGTGGGGACCGAGCCATCGGGGGACAGCTTGGAGCGGGCGCCATCCTTCTCGCGGAAGTGTGAGCTGAGGTGCAGTTGCAGCACATGGGGGCTGGGGAAGACTTTGCTGCAGAGGGGGCACACACACACCTGTTGCCCCGGGGGCAGGAGCACCCCGCTGGAGGTGGAGATGTCTGAAGAGGCCAAGTCGTCCTCCTCCTCCTCCTCGCTGTCCCCCAGCAGCCTTCCCCTCCTCTCCTCTACCTCCCTGCCCGGGGCGCCCTCCCTCCCTCTGCAGGCCTCCCCCTCCTCGTCCATCAGGTCCTCCTCCTGGGAGAGCAGGGCGGCTGTGGAGCCGTTGTTGCCTGGGAAGAGGGCAGCGAACCCTGTCACCACTGAGCTCCTGGCACTATTCCCAAAGCGCTGGCTCTCAGGGCTCATCGGCTCACTGTCCTCCTGCTCTGACAGCAAGTCGTGTTCGTCTTTAACAAGTGGCTCAGTGCCCTGCTGCTGGCTGTCGAGGGCCAGCTGTCCCGAGACATAGGAGGGGTGTAAGGGATCTCTGCTAGACAGAGGCTTGAAAGACAAATCCAGTGCACAGTCCATGTCATCTGAAGCCCGGGACCTCTGGGACAGCGATACGGTGGAACTACTGACATCAGCTTTTGTTTTTCCAGCTGTTTGGACGCAGGGCTCGGCCTCTGCTGACAAATAATTGACACCTACAAGGTCCGGGGACCTGCCAGAGTGACCGTTTGCCTTCTGCCTGCTCCGTGCAGACCTATCACAATCTGTGACAGCCAGCCTGACTTCGCTGTTGTCCATGTCAAACTCTTGTGCAGGGGGGGCCCTGTGAAGCCCCTGAGACTGTGTCTGGGGCTGTCGCCGGATGAGCTGCTTACTGTGCAGCTCGTCTTCTGAGGAATTTTCCCTGTCCAGACAGCTGAGTCCCAAACCCTCGCTCATCTTTTCATCCAGAGAGGAGAGCTCCTTATCTTTAAGCTTGCCTTTACACACTTTCACTATATCATACATGTGGAGGTAACTGGCTGCTGCCAGGACATCCTCCACCGGGAGGGAGCTGAATTCCAACTTCCCCTCATACATAAATTCAAGGAGCAGACTGAAAGCCGGGGCTGTCACAATGTCACTGTTGAGATGCACAACGTCCCTTTTGTCCAGCTGGTCCCTGTAGAAGAGATGGAAGTACATGCTGCAGGAGGCCAGCACGGCTCTGTGCGCTTTGAATCGAGCCTCCCCGACAAGAACAGTGCAGTCACAGAGGAAACCTTGGTGACGCTGCTGACTCAGACACTGCAGCAACTGGCGGCTATGGTCTGGGAACTCCATTCTTCCTTCATAACCTGGTGAAAAACAGGAAAAACAGGATACTGGATAAACGGAATGAAGCCATTTAGAGGGCACAGCGGTGCTGCTATCGCATATCAGAGAGCAGGCACGGAGCAGCCAAAAAGCAGGAATAACTAAAGCGAAGTCATTCTAAAAGTGAGCAAACATACAAGACAATAAACCTGCCATACTTAAAAATACAAGTTCATAAAAGCATAAGCAATGACAAAACTTTACTCAGAGATATTAAATCCACCTAAAGAGGGCTACATCCTCAACTTTATCCAACTTGAGAACATAAATCCTACATTCTTTCCAGTGGTGCAGGATACGCTACGCTGCGCTCACCCACCCATGTGTCACGGTGTAAACGGATCCACGCTCCAAATTATCCCCAAGTATTCCGGTTTGTAGTTAGTCTTCTTCCGAAATTTGCACACACACAAAAAAAGAAAAGTGACGCACCGGCGCGTTTCCGATCGCACAAGATGAAAAACCCCAGCGGTATCTACAGAACCCAGGAGCCGGATTGATAGCACTCGTCCATCGGAGGGAGGAAGGAAGAAGCAGTGTAACGTGAAAAAATAAGAGCAGTGCAGAGTGAGTAAACTGGTGCTCTGTTTGCTAATTACACTGCAAGCTGTGGAGTCAGCTGCTCTGACATCACCGCAATGGAAACGCTACCTCCAGCTGTGCTTCCCTTTATGCCATATGTTAACTCTGGGCTACGCAGTCCAAAGTACACACACAACTTAAGAAGGAACGAGTAGATTTATAAATGTCACACGACTACACCTGATTTTTAACTTTTTTTTTTAATCGGGGAATTTATCACCAAAGCATAAAAACGCTTTGTGGCCATTTTACGCACTCATCCCGTCACACGCACAATATTTGTTTAAAGATGATAATTCAAAACAGAAAATGGCAGATAAGAAGACAAAAAAAGTGAACAAAAAATATTAAACTTTGATGCTACCGAGGAGAATGTGCATAAGTATGATTTAGCGCGTTATTTTTTTAGTAGGAGAATAAATAAAAGTGTAAAAGAGGAGACAGGAGAAAGCCAAGGGCGCAGTAAACCGAGCTCCATGTCCGTGTTGGGAAACGCATTGCTAGGAGCCTTTTAAACAGCAGAGGAACTCACAGCAACTGCGCTGAACGAAGCAACGAAGAGGGGGACACACTCTTTAACTTTCGCTTCCTCCTCCGTTTTCGAAAAAGCAACAAAACGCCGCACTAACATTTATCTCCGCCCCGGTTCGTCGTGTTCTCTCCTAGAAGTCCCGACGTCCTTTCATGATGTTGCGGCCAGATGTTCGCTTCTCCTTGTCGTTTCTTGAGCTTCAGTCCGACCCTGGCAAGGCAGGCTGCACTCAGCCGCTGCTGTGTGTCAAGCAGGTTGATAATGGCACAACTCTCGCGATATCCCCGCGGCCACAATAAGTTCTGTACTACTCCGTGAATTCACACAGCGGCAGCAAGTAGCAGAGTACACTGGGAACATCAACTGGCAGTCTTATTAAAACACCTGTCCCGCGAGCAGAGGAGGGCTTTTACTGTGATGGAGCCGGAAGTATGGCAAAGTGGAGGAATGGACGAACAGAGAGCTTTTAAATAACATACACTTGTAGAAATAGTAGAATTTTCCAGATTTTTATACATACAGCATTTTTCCAGATACCCACAAGTGTCTTGACTATTGGAAAGAAGAAATTGTGTCTCCACATGCTATACATATCCTACATACACAACCTCGCCTCTCCTGTCCTCTCCTCTCTGCTCTGTGTAAACAGATTTTCACTGAATATTTGTCACTTGACCGTTCATCTCAGCAGAATCAATCATGGCTTCCCAGTGTCGCTGAGGAGCAGAATTTAATGTTTTTAACAGGATCTAGTTATTCCAAACGCTTTATTTTTGGTGGCATTTTAAATGAGATATGTAGAATAAAGTGATTTTGACAAAAATATCACAATTTTAAGCTCCGTTTTGGTTACTTTTTGTAACAGAACCTATGATCAGTTCAGGGATTGTCTGAATGTTCAAAGTTTGACAATAATGCCTGTTTTTACAGTTTCTTTCTACACTTTTCATCCAGACCTGTTGAAAATATTAAGATTTTAAAAAGTTTGAATGTAAATTTGATTAGCAAGCTTCCCAAAAAAAATTCCCATGTCTTTTTTTTGCTGTGGATGAAAGAAACACCTTTGTGTCAGAAAGAATTGGCATGCAAGAATTATAAATCACGCTTTGTTCATTTGGAGGGTCAGTGGACTATTGGGAACTTTTTAAGGGCTCTCTAATCCTGCTTTGGGTTGTGGAATTCCCTGGCACCACACCACCCAGAGCCTTTGTTTTCTCAGACCACACCAGGTCCTGGCTGTGACTTTTTTGCCTAAATTGTCTGAAGACAGGAATATTTCTGATTTATGTGGACTACATTTGGAAAACAGTCACATAAAATACACACACACGGTCTCCTGTGTCTGTTCTGTAATTGTTAAAGCTAGAGATGGTGGCACAGTGGAGAAACAGGGGCTTGAGGTTGCAGCTGCTCAGCTGCCCCCCCCCCCCCCGTCCCTCCCTGTGCTCCCCCAACTGCTTCAGTCACCTTTGCCCTGTGTTCCAGCTGCCGTGTGTTTTGAAAGGGCCATTTGCAGCTCCTCACAGCCTTCTGACACAGAGGGGAATAATGTGACGAGAGGCGGCAGCCACTGGTCGGAAGGGGCCACCAGCGAGATTCTTATCCACTTACTGCTTTACTCCATTTTTAGTCCGGCTGTGACTGTTACAGAAGGAGGATATCTGCACTCTGGTCATGTCCAGATGATCATAAGCGAGACAGTGTCATGCTCTCTAAATAAAAATTCTCTTAATTGGTGCTGTGCAGGAAATAAAATGATGAATAACTTCTTTGACAAAGGCAATAAAAATGTTTATGCTGGAGCATCAGATGAAAAAAAAAGACAAATTACCATTCACACACACAGCATCCATGCAGGAGCAGCGATGTGGATAAGAATAGGAGCAGTGGCCCTGTGTTTCCCTGGCAAACGTAGGCGCCCAGTAGAGGAGGGGTGTGTGTTCACAGGACAAGACAAAGCAGCGGTTGTGCCTGGGGACCGTGGCCTCAGAGAGAGAGGCTCGGCACAGTGAAGGTTCTCACACACAGAGAAAGATAGAGAAAGAGAGACAGAGAGAGAGAGAGAATGAGAGTGGGGGAGCGGGGAGAGAGAGAGAACACTTCCTGGAGGTTCATTCTTCCTCTCTGCAATCATCAATGGCATTCTCCCCCTGACCCACTCCTCTCTCAGACAAACAAAAGACCCCGCATTCCAGTGTAGCCTGACCGGCCAACCAGCCAGCCATCCAGCCACGGTCCAACCACATCACTCTCCCCGCTGGACCAAGTTTCACCAGAGGGGTGGGCTTGAGTTGTGTCTGAGGATACTTCCAATGCATCCTTAAAAAGCCCTTCACATACAGCTCTCCCATTGTTATTTTATCACGTCATCATATGACTATTGCAGCTCTAGATATTTAAACTCACCACTTTGTTCTTTAAGTTAATTTTACACACATTTCTACAAATTTTTGCTAAATATTTGGTAGCTGTGTAAAGCTTTGGGTTTGAAAAAGTATATGAAATGAAAAAAATGGTGAGTTTGAACAATATTTAGCTGCATGGTAGCCCATAAAGTTTAAATAATTTTGTTTTTCAGACACAATCCTCTGTTTATTCCTATTTAAATGCATCTGTAATGACTTTGAAGGAGATTGATTTAATAAAGTTTTGAGAAGATATACACTTTATCAGTCAAGAATAACTCACAATGTCATAATCATTGCATGGAAAGACGTAAAAAATATTTTATTCTGACTATGAGCAACAGTTTAGATTGATCTATCACAACAAACCTTACACCATTTGAATAAAAAGAGCATATTTGCCCTTATATTTCTTCTTGGTTTGTGATTTTGTTATTTTTTACACTTTCTTTATACTGTATTGTAGCATTATATATATATATATGACCTTTGTCAAATATACTTCAGTAAAGTGTCTAAAAGGGTAAAATATATTAAGATTTGGAGCTCTATAAAAAAAACAGAATTATTTAGGTTTTCCTTCTTGAATCCATTACACGATGCCGCAAACTCTCATTAAATCTTTAAATCCTGAATATTTGGGACTGAATGCAAAGCTGCATAACAGGTGGGTAATGCATCCTGGAAAATAATGTTTTGTAGCAACATTGCACCGCAGTTGCCAGGAGATGCCGTATTGGTCAGACCCCCCACCACTTCCTCCCTGGCCCCCCTGCCCTTCTGTGTCTAATTGTTGCTGCTGCATGTTATCTATTCTCCTTCAACAGCCCATTAGCTTCTGTTGTGTTTGTTCGACTCTGAAGAGGTACTGCAAGCGGACAAAAAAAGAGATCAGATGTGTCTGTGACAGGAAAGACATTATTACTTCTTTTTGGCTCTTTGATGTTGCTTTGAACCTGCAGAACAACAGGGTCGGGAGGAGGAGGAGGAGGAGGAGGAGGAGGAGGAGGAGGAGGAGGAGGAGATGGAGGAGGAGGAGGAGGAGGAGGAGGAGGAGGAGGAGATGGAGGAGGAGGAGGAGGAGGAGGAGGAGGAGGAGGCCACTGAATATCAGCAGCAGAAAATATAGGATCCCCTCACTCGGCTCCGCTTTGTATGACAGGAACAGCTTGGCAAGGCTGACACATAGTAGCAGCAAGGAACACATTACAGTGTAAGTGACAAAGAGGGGAAATGACAACAGAGGAGGCAGAGAGACAGAGGGCAGAGGCCAATAAGTTTTTCATCGCAGAGGGAACGTTGGCAGCTGTCCCTGCCGTCCTGTTCTTGTGACATTATTTATCAGTTATTGCGCAACCTTTTCACAAGCACTGTCTTGCATTTTTATATAATTTGTAGATACACTTGTGGCAAAGCTGATAAAGAAGACATTAAATGTCTCACAAATCACAAATATAACTGCATATAGAGCAGGTTTATAGGAATAGTTTTAATTTGGTTTGAAGAGAGTTTTTATAAACATTTAATGTGATTTTAAAACATATTAAACCAAGTCAAATGAAGGCTTCTTTTGGTATTCTGACATCCTTTGAGTCTGACTGAGCTGGCCTGTCTGTACCTGCTCCAAACTGGTTTAACTCCTACCTCTCTGGCTATAACAGGCAGTTATCATGTTTTATCCTTTTGCAGTTTCATCAGGATGTGTTCCATGTTCTTTCACATCTGTCCTGATACTATGTAACTTTATGGTTGCTGTATCTCCTAATTGATGCTACTTATGACATTTTCTATTTGGCTCTGCAAATAACACTTGACACACTGGCTTAAGGTCGTTATGACAGGCCTAGCACCTGCACACCTGCACGGTTCACCTCTTCACAGGCTCCAGAGCCACATTATTACATCACTTTGTCAGTATATGTCTCCACTCTCTCAGCAAACATAATAACAACAATGGTAGACTACATCATCTCTTTACAAATGTTGCTCCTGGCAATGTGAGCCTACATTGGCATCCAAATATGACATGTCCAACACATTGGTGCTGCTCGTCTTGATCACTATGGACGAAGATTACGTTCTTATTAACAAAAACAACAATGTTGGACTTGAACGCAAGCCTGTATCAGTCATATTGCAGTTAAACAAATAAAATAAAAATGAATGATACACGTTTTATTTGGTCTTGTTGGTCACTATAACCAGAGGCTCCTGAGCCACAACATAACTGGTTCGTGGTTCAAGACCCTCAAAGAGTTGGTGCAGCTCTGGAACCAGTTTTCCTGGCCGAGAGCAGAGCAGGCCCTGGAAGCGCCTTGGTTAAAGGGTATATGTGCTCCACCCGGACAGCCCAAGTCAAATAGACACTTGTCATTTGGATAACATCAGCATACATAGTACCCAGAAATGATCACTGCATAACTTTGTATGACAAAAACACAAAGAGAATAAAAAAATTCTAATTTCATTGAATTGTTTTCATACTTTATTTTTTATTTCATGTAGAATAAGCATATTGTTTCCATTGTACATTAATTATTTTTACCAAAAACAGTGGAAAAAAAACCTTGATGGAGATGCCTTTTTGAGTAGTTTTATAGCCTTTTTTGGGTTTATTCTATAGTGGCAGAGATACAGAGGCGAAGACATGCAGGAAGCCCCAAGCTGGATTTGAACCTGGGCCCACAAGGACTGTGCTTTAATAGTATGCACTCTACTCATGAGCCGGCAATGGCATCATTTTTAATTAAGCATAAGTTCTTTTTTTAAACATATTTCTGAGGTGGCAATTTGAGTCACTTGCAAGGGGCCCATTCTCCGCCCAGTGCATAGTTGGAGGACCCACACCATCCAAAGAGCCGCAGTACTATTTTTTTCTTCATCGGTGGATGCAGCATTTATAATGGAGACTGATCTATCAATAGGCTCAGTTTTTGTTGTGATTACACTCCATCCGCTAATGAAGACCTTACAGCTCCAGAAAAAACGTGGTCATGTCTCAATCAGGATAAAATTGATGTGCTGAGGTGCCAAAACAGAAATAATGGTTGCAAAAAGTGCATTGAGTAGGATTTACCCCCGGCCACAAAGTAATAACTCTAAAGGTTACGTTTCAGTCTGAACTTTACTTCATGGCTGATGTGCCTTTTTTGTAAATGTCAATGGCCCTTTCCACCTCACAACAACTCACAGCAACTGAGTGCAAGAATCTCTTTTTTTTTAACATGACTACCATAGTTATTTTCCAATCAGATGTCTTCAAAAAATTAGCCATAAATCAACAACCTGAAGCCTGCTGCTGAAGTGCTGACAATTAAATACACACCCACACTTCTTACAATGTTCATCTGTTAGTTTTTTAAATGATTTTGTAATAAAAATTATTGTATTCATGCTAGAATTCATAGTTTTAGCCTGGCATCTGTCTGGAATATTTCACTTTTTTACTTTGTTGTTTGTCTTATTCTTCACTTTTAGGTTTGATTTGTCATTCTTCAAAAAAAGATAGACACAAATAAATCTTTAAAGGCAGAGAGCACAAAATTGACATTATGCAGCGCCCCTGACTGAGACACACTATATATATATATATATATATACCTTTAGATAATTCCACTTTCTACGCTGTTTTAAGGTGATTATTTGTTTATTTAAACATAGAGTATTCTATGCATTCTATGTTTGTTTGTTTTTTTGTATAAATTGAGGCTGAATTTTGCTGCTTGGAGTAGCAACTTACTTTTACATGATTAAGGACTTTTGATAACATGTTGTTATAATATAATTTTAAGGTTCTTAATGCTGATTCATCAGTTGATGGTTAATTCATTTTGATAATAAGTGCTCACTGGTTTCAGGTTTTCTTAGGGAAGTAAAGTGAATTTGGGGTTTTATAACAATTTATGAGATATATACATTCACTGAATTTTTGTTTATCATTAAAATAAGAACCAATACACCAGCAACTTGCTAAAAAAACAAGACTGTAATCTGCAGATGAATCTATAATAAAACTGCTAAAGCTCATTGTACAGCAGGTGGAGAACAGATTTCTCTCATAAGATAAACTAAGAATGTATTTAAAATGTAAATTTGCATTTTTTTTAAAAATACATTATATCCTTACATAAATATATAAAGATTATAAAAACACCTACATGGCTGATATTGAACGTTTTTGAACCTTCACTTTTAATCATGTTAGCACATTTACACCTCACACCTTAATTTATTGTCACCTGCTTACTTGTACAATAATAGTTTTTTAAGTCCCTATATTTTCTAAAGTTTGTATATTTTCATAATCTTGTATATCCTGGTCCTTGGTCCTTGAGTGGATCATGTGTGACTTCTGTCAGAAAAAGTAACAAAATTGTGATTCCATCAGAATAACTGTACATGTGTCATTTAAAATCTTATTCAAAATAAACAATTTGCACTGAAGGAGGATTTATTTTTCCTTGACAAATAGCATGTTTTTATAGCAAATGTATCTGGATTCCAATAACTATTTGTCATAGAAATCATTCCAGAATTGATTTAGCCAGGGGACAAAAACAAACAAACTAATATCTAATATGCCTGTATATTTGTAGATATAAAAATGTGACATTTCATGAATATACCTTTACTCTACATGTGTCATTTGAAATATCACAAAAATAAACCATTTGCACTGCAGGAGGATTTATTTTTTAGGATGTACAGAATTTTAGGAATTTTATGATCTAAAAATGCATTGAAGAATAGTACATATAGCTGCTGTAAAAAGGAACCCCCTTTAGGCTCGGGCTAAACCCCGAATGTTCGCAACATTTGGCTGTGCCCCTGTTGCCTTTTTCTTTCTATTCATTGGTGGAGGAACTGTAGTGAAACCAAATTTCTCTCTGGGGATAAATTAAGTATTTCTTGTACTTTTCATTGAAGGTGTGTTAAATATTATCCTACTCATCTGGCCCTGACCCCATCGATTCAAAAATTAAGTATATAGTATTTTATGCTAAAATGCATTAATTTATATTTATATATATATTTAAGTTCCCTGTAAAGGACCAACCTTAAATTTGATAAATTCCCAGTTCATTCCCTGTTTATGCCGGCATCAAATTCAAAACCCTATCTGTTGCTTATAAAACAGCAACTGGCACAGCTCAGCACACAGACTCTTCTCCTCTGTAGTTTCCTGGTGGTTGAACCAACTTCCAAATTCCATCCAATCCTCTGAATCCCTCTCAATTTGTAAGAAGAGACTGAAAACCCAACTCTTTACTGAACACCGTCACACATAATCAACACACAAAATAATAGAAAATTAAAATTAAAAAATTAAATAATAATAATAAGAGCATTAAAAACACTTTTCGCACTGTCCTCACACACTACCTAAAAGCACTTACGCACTTACACGGAATGTAACTAAGTACATTTACTCAAGTACTGTACTTCAGTAAAATTTTGAGGTACTATTACTTTACATGATTCCACATATGCAACTTTATACTTCTACTCCACCACATTTTAGAGGAACATATTGTACTTTTTACTCCACTACATTTAGCTGACAGCTTTAGTTACTTTTCAGGTCCAGATTTAACATAAAAATGTGATCAATTTAAAAATGACTATGCATGTTTATAAATTAAACCACAACAGTATATTAAGAAATTCAAATTACCCCTACCTGGATAACATTAAAACACTGCTTACATAAAAGCACCAAATAATAATACAATAATATATTTGTAAAATATTTGCCAATCTAAGTGGGTCCATTCTGCATAACAAGTACTTTTACTTTTTATACCTTAAGTACATTTTGATGCTGGCACTTTTAATCTTTTACTTCAGTAAGTTTTGAATTCAGGACTCTACTTGTAGTGGAGTAATTTCACATATGGTATTAGTACTTTTACATAAGTAAGGGATCTGAATACTACTTCCACAACTGATCTTTACTTGTGTTGTATTAACTCTTAAATGTACGCTTTGGATAGAAGCATCTGCTAAATGACATTGGAGAATTGGAGAATTATTCTCATAAATTCCTGTTAATTCCCATGGAAAGTTTCTTACTTTAATAAATATAATAACCCTAATAATAATTCTAATGAGGATCCCCTTGGAACATGACAGGGTCCTCTGCAGGACCCAGGACCCCGTTTTGGAAACCACCAGCACAGATAAAACAACGCAGAGACCATGCAGCAAGACCATGCAGCCCCGAATAAGCCCCTATAGCAGGGATGGGCAACTGGAGGCCGGGGGCCGCATACGGCTCGTACCCTCACTCAAAGTGGCCCTCAGTACAACTACATGCATTTGAGCATGAAATCTTAAAAGTGTAAAAATACACAAAGTTACTGCACTGCTAACATATTTAAAATGTCAGTTTCATCATATCTGGTTAAGTGCACGGTCTTCTATATGGCCCTGTGGTAGTGTCGATGAAAACTGTGGCCCCCTCCAGCATTTAAGTTGCCCATCCCTGCCCTATAGAAACACTCCAGTTTTTTTTTTCAATGGGACGGCTGACAGCACCACCACTCCTCCTGTGAGTGAGTGTGGAGACATAAAATTTGTCGGCGCTAGGACCCGGGAGAGCGGGCTGCCACAGAGGCATTGCAGACAGCGCGTTAGGGAGGAGGTGTAGTGGAAGAAAGGCAAAGAAACGGAGTAAATGAGAGCACTTTTGTCCACATTGTTGAAGGACTTATCAACTTAATATACCGCCGAAACAGCTCACTGTAATGAGACGGACACATTGTTGAATCCCTTTCCAGGTAAATGTCCGCGTTTCCTTCGCATGGTTAACTACAAGAGGTCGACAGCTAGACAGGGTAGGTCCCCATTGTACTTATGGGATGCGGTTATTCTCACCCAAGCTGCCCTGCTAGGCCCCATATCCTTTCTATCGCTACATGCAAACCTGAAATGAGCTACTTTCCTGACTTCAGAAGTTACCTAGCTGTAAAGTCAAGCGGCTTATAAACGCCTAGTAGTACGTACTGTGTTTTTCTACAAGCAAACAGCGATCCTCTCTTCAGTTAACCATTCATTTTTTTTGACAATGACCACTTTTGAAGACACAGCCCTCAGGCCAAAATATCTGCAGTCATGTTACTTTAGACGGTTCACCTCGGCGAGAAAGTTGTTTTCGCTTGTACTTTGTGACCCGGGAGGCAAATGAAAACAAATGAGCTCAACGAGAGAGCAGCTCATTCATTGTTAAGAGCTACCACTGCGTTTGTTTACTTCTTTGAACGAGAAATGTAAGGCCCAGACACTGGTTTAGTCGTTAGCTTTGCTAGCTTGTTGCTGTTCTGTGGTTAACATTGGTGCATTCACGTTCAGTGATTCAAAGTAGTACATCTTTGTTGTGACTAGATGCCACCTCGTAGAGCTTCTCAAAATGGGGCCCAATGACCTTTTGGCTCCACACAAGGGAAGGTATAATATATATAATATAGTTATATTCTTATTTTCTTCCCTTGTAATCAGTATAATTGCTTAATGTATGTGGGTGGCTGGTTTGGTGGTAGGTTTTACTGTTTCACTATTATCATCCCACCTACAATGATGCATTTCTTTACTAAATCAGCAGGAATCTTGTCAGTAAGGTACATTTTTAAAGAGTCTGGGATGTCAAAATGAAAAGTTAAAGGACACAAAAGATGCAAACATCACTTTTTAAATTTTTTTTTACTGATGTTGCTTTTGCTTTTTTGGCTTCCAGATGTTACATGTCTGGAATAAGAGAACCTTGTTCTCGGGCATGTTGTGCCCGTAACGCCTTTAGTGTCAAAATGTTTTTGTTTTTTTTAACCAGTCATGAGACTACGTCTGTCCAGTGTGTGTATGCAGGGGGACTTGGCATGTGACCGGGGGAAGACGCAACAAGCTGGCGTAATGATGCAGTCAGTGACTACTTGGCTCTCCCTGTTCTATTTAGAAAATACCAGTCACCTCCCACCCAATCCCCTTTGCAGCCCTGTTGACGCAAATGTGCCACCAGTTGCATGCAGAATCTGAGGAATGTTGTTTGAAATTTTGCCTCTGTACATGGACGTTCTTGTTGTGGCTGCCTGCTCCACAGGAGCTGAGATGTATTATCACGAAAAGGCTTCTAATAATGCCGGTAGATCATCGTCGGCATTACACAATGATATCTGTGTCACGAAACTAAGAAGCCGGACATACTTTTTGTGTCATTTGTGTTGTTTGTTAGTTGCTCACATCAATTGACAAAAAAACATTTTCGGTTTATAAAAGAGTATTCTTTTAAAGGATGGAATGAGTATTTATTTGAATAAACCAAGTTTTGTAATATATTTATAATTTAGTCCACAGCTTGTCTGAATAGCATGAATACAAATACATTTTCAACGTGAGTCATAGAGGGGGTTGCTGTTTGTGTCATCACAGGATTAATAGCAGCGAATCGACTCCGCTTTCAAGATTACAGTAGCTGTGGTTCAGTTACACATACCCACAATATTCTTATCATTAGTGATGTGTTTTCAGGGAACTTGAAAGAGGAACTTGGCACGGTGTAGTAGATCACACTAGTACTGGTTCCACTCTGGCATTTGATCGCAAACCAAGTGACTGCTACAAAAGATTTTCCAGCCAACAGGTGAGCGTATTTGATATATCTCATTACGTTGCTTCATTTTGAACATTTGAGTGTGATGTTTTATCTCTGTAAAGAGCTGCTGACTCCATTGTTTACTCAAGCGACAGCAGAAAATAGAGCAGAAACAGACTTGAATCTATCGATCTGTGATGAAGGAAGTAGTGTGGTGATGTCGGCCTGATTTTATGCTTCCTGCTGTAAATGCGCTGGACTGGTCTGTGTGGCCCAGTGACAGGCTCAGTGTGTGGCATCTTTTTTGCAGCAGACACTGATTTGCATTGAATGGGATGGCCCCTGGTGCCAGAGCCAGAAAGATGAATGATTGAAAGCCGCACTGACAGCAGGGCAGGCAGGCAGGCAGGCAAGCAGGCGGTGGCCCAGAGGCCTGAGGACCATGTGACCCGCTGTCAGGGTACTGGGTTCATTCAGTGGCTGCTGGCTGCAGCGCTGGCAGCAGCCCAGCTTTTCCACACAGGCCGCAGTAGCAACAGGTCGCTCCCATTAAAACAGCAGCGCTCTGTTGTGGCTCCAGAGCCGGTCTTGTGCATGTGTTGCTTTTTTGGCTGCGGTGTGTGCGCTCAAGTTTGTTTGTGTGATGTATCCCAATGTGTATATAATGTGTGCGTGCCTGTGTCACAGAGTACACACTAAAATGCCGGAGAGATCCAACGGTTTGTGTGATCCCGAGTTTGAATAGCACTCAGTGTGCTTTTTTTCAAATCCCTCTCCAAGATCCTCCCAACATCGACTGTGTGACACAAGCACCACAACCCTAGTGCAATAAACAAAAACACTGAGCAAAAATAAACTGCGCTCTCACAAACTCACTTGTGCTCATTGATGGAAGCGAGCAGAATGGCAGTAAAAGGCGTGTTGATCGCACATTCACTGACAGATGTATTCGAGCCTGGGGCTGCACTGATATGACTCGAAGTCTGTCAATAGTCACATCCACTTCCTGTTGTTGTCCTCCACCAGTAAACTGGATGAGGCTGCTCAAACAGAGCTCTCTTTTGATGGCCTTAGTCTGACGGAGCAGCAGCAGGCAAATTGATTTCAGTTGATGGTCAGGGATTGCCTGGTGCAGTATGTGACATTTGTGTGAACAAGCATGGCAAGTGATCATTCTTTTGCTTCTGCCCTGCATTCAAAGCTGTCTTTATGTTTATAAAAAAAAGTACTGAATGAATCAAAAGGTCAAGTGTTTTTGGTTATGATATCCTGCAGGTTTTTTAGTGTGTGCTGTTGATGAATAAGTCTGTGGTGGGATTCAGCAGTGTTTGGTTAATCTGATGACTGTCGCTGTCTTTTTCATTCTTCTATCATACATGCTAAGATTATTGTTGTAGCTTGAGCCTTTACCCATAATTGGTTTTAATGCTGCACGTTGCTCATACATCTTTCTGAGGAGCCTTTCACATATTTTTTCTGTGTAAGTGTGACAGCAGTTTTTTTTGTCCATGTGTGAAAAGGTGTTTGTTTTGTTGGTTAGACGTGCACCTTCACCTCACTATTTATTTTTTTCAACTTGATGTACATTTAGAAGCTGTTTTGCCGCTTTTAATCATACCACATGATCTCCAGGAGCAGATAAGAGTTTGCCTAGTTGTGATGGAGTTGAAGGGAGGAAATTATCTTTTTTTTTTTTTTGGTGATGTAAAATCAAGATGATTATTTTACAATTTAAAAAAACCCATTTCAAAGTCAATTTTGTAGCCGTTCTGGAACATTTGATCATCTCATGTTCATCATGTGATTTGATATTTGCATGTCAACTGTATTTTTTGTGTTTTTAAATAAATAAATAAACAAATCTGGTTGGGTTACACCTAGGGAAATTTGCATTTAGCACATGCACTGAGTGACCACAAATCTGAACTGTATTTTGAATTTAATTTAATTTTATTTAATTTTATTTCTTATGCACAAGTTCAGTTTAGATTACACTATGAAATAATGAAAATTAGCACATTTTGACTAAAAAGGGACATTATTAATTATTAATAACCATTATTTGATTGAATACAGGTAAACAACAGGAAAGGCGTAGTGCATTTGCTGGAATGCAATCCAGGAACCTATTGACTAAAGTCAGGAGACAATTTTACTTTTTATTAGCTATTTTCCAAAAAGATGTATCTGCATTCATCTGCAGATATTGGATCGTAGAGATGAGCTGAAATGTCTTCTGGAACTAGAACAACATCAGCACTGTGTCTTCAGTTGCTAATCAGGCTTTAAACAATGACAAGTGGAAGTCTTTGTTGTCCATCGTCAGATGACAATTTAGTAGCCGGAAATATTTATATATACCATTAAATCAACATCAGACCGATAGCCAGTTGGTTCAGAGATTTGTGGTTGATTACCTTGGTGTCCTTTGGTTGCTTTTTGGTATTTTTTTTAATGACAATTCAAAATGATCATAAATGTATAAAACAGTGAATTTATTGATCAATGTCTAATCTTTTTTCAAATAAATAGTAATTAACCCGAAAGTTACGTTTTTAAAAAAGTCAACAAAAATGAACTGTTTTTCGTAGAAAGAAACTGTAAAAACGACATTATCGCCGAAATTTGAACTTACCGACAGTCCTTGAACGTGTCATTGGTTTAGAAAGTTTCTGTTAGTATCAGTAAACAAAACGAAGCTTAAAATTGTGATATTTCTGTCAAAATCACATTATCCCATATGTCTCATTTAAAACGTCTCCAAAATATACCGTTTGAATAACTAGATCCTTTGAAAAACATTACATTCATCTCCTCAGTGACACTTAACAAGACTCCTTAAGCTTTGAGCCCTGTTGCTACCTGCTTCTTACAGGATAAAAATCCAACAAATGAGATAAAATATGATTGAAAGCATACCATTGGCTGAACACTCAAATGCCCATGCAACTGTAAAATAAGTTTTAAAATCCCTCATTGAGGCATCCTGTGTTTATGAGAATTGTTTATGTCATTATTTTTCTTATTCACTATTCGTGAGAAGAAAAACTATCAGGAATGGTTATGTGTGAACAGCATGGAATTTTCCAATGGGGGGAGACTTCATTGCGGTGCCAAAAACCACGGCCATGCACAGATATTTGAACCGTGCAGTGTTGCAGGTTCTACATGTGACTGCTCTGTGGTTTAAGCATATCCTTCACTAACTGGGTCATAAAACACTTGAATCCTCTCGATTCCACCGCCTCTCCTCCTCTACTATGTTGACCTGAGGGTTAATATTCAGACAAGTGGAAAAAAATCTTTTACCTCAATATGGGGCTAAATTTTTACTCTTCTTTTGACTAATAGGTAACCACCATTGAGAAGGCGGCTGTAAACCCCGGGACCTCGTCTCCAGGCTCCTGCACAGAGCTGAGTGAAGGAAACTTGGGAAACAAAGCTGTGTCTCTCCCTGTGGGAAACCTGGATCCTCCACCCTGCCCACCAACATGACCAATGTGGTGATTGTCAAGGAGGGGTGGCTGCATAAAAGAGGTAAATGCACAGACAAGTCTGTACTATTTAGCTTAAGTTATTATCCATTTTGATAGCCGCTTTGATTCAAATGTAAACACACTTGAACTTTTGCTGTGCTAAAAGTTGAATAGGATAGTCACTGTTTGAACCTCATTATTTATGTGCTACGGTGTCTTTTTGTGGGGGTTTTTTACAGTGTAGTATAGGTGTCATCATAAAATGTACTTGAAGACAAATTTGCGCAAACATGCTGGTTAATCAACAAGAAAAGTACATAAAATATGCAAAGACCCTCAAATATGTTAGTTATGCACAAATGCAAAAAAATAAATTCAGTTTTTTTATTTAAACTGCAAAGCAAATACTTGGTTTCATGGAATACATGCAGAAGACATTTTTAATTACTTGGTGATGTGCAGCATAAATTGTCCACACTTTAAATAATAAATTTTTACTCCAATGGTTCAAATATTTCACAAATCCGCATTACCTTCATTCCTGATGTGCTTAGATTAGCAGAAGTTTACTGTAGTACATTATTGACCGATTTCTTTTCTAAATGCTGCAAAAATGTCTTTATCTGAATGACATACGTGCACAGTGATTGATCATTACATAACTGTATTTAACCAGGCTGAACCCCAGATCTAATGTAAAGAACCATCCAGTTGCAGAGTCCCCAGTGGGCCCCATTTAGCTGCTCTGACAGTGCTGTGTGGCGTGGCACAGCTCAATGTGGGGTGTGAGTCCTGTTGTTTGGACGAAGAGGCATTCCTCACATACCTGCTGGCTTTGAGCAGCTTTATGTGTGCATACTAACTCTGCCTTCAAACTGCGGCTGCCTCACAGAGCCCACTCCATCACTGATGCCGCCTCCACCACCAACAGGAGCAAAATAGGATGAGGAACTTCTCCAAAACCACTGGAGGCTCCCAGGCCTCGTGCCAAGAAAGCAGGCTTTTACTGGAAAATGGGGAAAGACTCAGACTCAGGGGATAAGGTGATGGGAGCAGGTCACTCGGAGAGTTCCTATCAACTCTTTGGGGGGGAACAGTGTGCTGCTGTGGTGTGTTAGCCCATGCTCCCCCTCCTCAAGGCTTGGGCTAAGAGCATAACAAGCTGCTGTTTTAGGAAAGGGTCAGCCTGGTTCGGCTCAGTTGGTCTTAGGAAGACACACCCTGGTCCTTCCAGTAAATGAAAGGATAAAACATTATTAGTGTTTCATTTGTGTTCAGTCCAATGCTGCAAAGTTAGGAAGTAGTTGACAAAAATGTATTTTTATCCAAGTTACAATAAGCAAAGTCAATGTAATTGATGAGATTTGTGATACGTGTCAGAGGCTTTGTTTTTGTGTCTATCTTTCGGGAAAAAACGAGAACAGGAACCTCCCTTCTTTGGAAGGGAACATGTGAAATTGCATTTGTTAGGCATGACATTCAACGGTTTGTCTTCATCATTCTCTAAATTTGTATACTCATCTATTTCCTGTTTTTTTTTATTTTTATTTTTTTACTTTTTCTGTATATTATTTATGCCACAAAACTAGTACGTCATTTTTTCCCCACACCAACAGCAGTGCTGATAAGAATGGAAGATTCTGATCAAGAGCCAGTGTAAAATATAACTAAGAGTAGTCAAATAGTGACTGGTAGAAAAACAGTCTGGATGCGTGGCAGTGGTGCGCTCATGCGCACACACAGAGTTATAGCACCCTTTTAGTTGTTTCTCACACACACACACACACACACACACACACACACACTAAACAAACAACCCTTCAGGAATAGTGAGTTGGCATGCTGTCGCAGCCCAGCAGCTGTGCCCTGTGAAATGTCACCCAGAGCCTCTGTGTTTTGATTGGAGGGCGTCCACCTGCCTCCTTGACAGGAAGGCTTTTAGTGTCGCGTCACTGTCATGCAGTCTTTGCCCCAGAGCCACGGCACAGAAGGTGAACCTGCAGTAGCCCTGTCTTGCTGTCCATCACCTCAGCCAGGCACCCCCCACTCAACCACTATCATCCAGCTTTGCACCTTGAGCGGAGCTTTTCTTGTGTGGTGGCGCCACCCAAGTGACTCACATCTCCATGTGGGCGTAATAATAAATGGCTTATACTGCTTTCCAAGTGTGTTCAGCATGCTCATTACTCCCATGTGTGCACTCAAAACACCAATTTAATGTTTTACAAAAGATAGCCCTCCATATTTCCTTCACCATTTTGTGTGTGTTCCGCGGACACAGTCAAACTCCAAACTACATTTGTATTGGACTTAACAAAAGCAGGTACAGTTAAAGCGTGGCCTTTTCTTCCACTAATGCCTGTTTAATGGTGCTACATGATGAATGGATTTCATGGTGGGCCAGTCACATGCACAGCACAGAACAGCAGCTCCGGCTAAACACATCCATGTCACTCACTCACTCTCGCTCTTTGATTCCTGTCTGATTAGTCATGTTCAGCATGCACATGTGAACTGTTTGGAGGCTCCTGAATGAAAGTAGAGCAAGCATTGTGCCTTAGTACCCTTTACGCCCCCCCCAAAGCTAATGGAGCTAATCTGTCATTAAAGCTGCAAATTTCTCAGCCTTGGAGTGCTCTGTGCATTTGTTCCAGACAGGCTGCACTCAGTGAAATGATCTCATACTGAAGGATACACCTTCATACCTTCTCCTTAAGCCTTGCACTGCAGTAATGTGTCTGGATTGTGGACGCTGCCTGGGATGCGTTGTTGTGACTGTTATCTTGGTTGTCTGTTTTGGAAGGACAGTTTTGGAATGCAAGACAATGCAGCCGAGTAGGACGCAAGTTGGTGTGTACGTACGTCTGGACATGCATATGCAAATGTGTGAGTGTATGGACAGTGTGAAGCATATTTATTCAGAAGTTACACTGCCAGCAGGACATTACACCGTGCCCTTATGCACAGACCGCATTGCAAGTATAGGCTAGCAGAAACACTGTAACTTTGTTGTTACTATCATAACCAGTTGTTATGCGTCCCCAAATGGTACTTCCCTTTTAGATCCTTCACAGAGTGCACCCACACACTTAGAATGTGCCTACGGCCTCTAGTGGCCACAGAGACCGAGCAGCATGTTATTTCTTTTTGCAAGTGTGTTTTTCCAAAGTTTCCATCAAAGCCAGAGCATCATCAGACATCAAAGAGGCAGATTGTGGGTTCCCTAGTTTCCAGGGAAGTGCTGCGGCCAAGAACCCAGTGAAGCTCAACAGAACAGCGCTCACTTGTCCTCCCCTCTTCCCTGGCCCTTGTTTGTTTGACTCATTTGCTCCCTGACAAGTATAAAGAGCCGGCCCCTTCGTTAGGCTAACGAAGGCCACAACAACTGTTGGATTTGGGTAGCACGCTCAGCTGGCTCCGACTCATGAGAGTGGGAGGTGTGGGCTGAGGGAGGGAGGAAAGGCAGAGGGCACACCAGCGGATATAGCGAGGGAAACATAAAGGGGCAGGCAGAGTGAGAGAGACAGAAGTTGAGCAGCGTCTTTGTGATGTTCCCAGAACATTGCTCAGTGACCCAGTCGGCCTCAGGAGAGTGGATGGATGTTGTGTGCGACATGCCACAGAGACCCTCTCGTGGTTTCATTTGGAGCTCATCAGCTGGTCATGCGGCTGAAGGACACCCATGAACTGCTCCTCCAAGTGAGGCAATGTTGGTGGTCCAGGAAAGTGCATGAGACACAGATTGGGAATGAGAGAGGAGAAAAGCATGCATGGCTTTTGTGAACCAGCAGACACAGTAGTCTGTGTAGATGAAACATTTTTTTCATCTTTTGAATATCTGTGCCTCGTGCATCTGGTGAACAGGCGTCCAACGATTCAGCCAGCATTTTCCACATTTGTTTTAGCTTTCTTTCTGTATTAGTGATCTCAGTAAGGGAATGTGGTGTTTCCTGCACAGTTAAATGCTCTTCAAAGGAGCAGGCCCACCTGATTAAGAATGTCTCATGATGCTGAAATGCTGACTGTCTCAGGACTTTGACCGGCTGCCAGCTCTGCTGCTGGGCTCACCCAGGCCCCTACACATCCCCTCATTATTGCTGTCATGGGCCACACACTGCTGCAGCACATGCACAAACACACGCATTATGTACTGCAGAGCTGGAGCGATAGCTAATCCAATCTGTAAATAGTTTCACCTATATTGTGAGGCTTTTACACATAAAAAAACAAGTATTTGGAGGATATAAAATTACTGATTCCTTTTTGATAGATGGACGCTAAACATTAAACACCAGATGTGCAAGTATTCAAACCAACAAATAATACAACTTATTAAACTCCATTCAGCCATTGTTTCAGAGGTTTTGCAGATATCAGTGGTAGAATGATTTCAATCACTTATATAGCAATTGTCAATTAAAATGGAAAATATATAGTATTAAACAAGAAGGTATTTATTGTTATTTTTATATTGTGAACCTGGGCTGCACAATTCATCAACCTTTTATCCAAAATTGTAATATGGACTAGTGCAATATCCATTTGTTAAAGCAATATTGGGCAACATAAAAAATTTAACAAATCATACAGCTCCAACACTGACCAACAAATTAACATCAGAGCTGATGAAAGAGATCAGGTTTAGGCTGGATAAAGATTTATATGCAGGAAGGTCAAAGCCTGATTTTCTCTACAATATTTATTATAACCACTGAATAATCATGAAAGGACTTTGAGTGTGAAAGACAAATCATAGAATCTAGGTGAGAAATACAAGGGAACTGTGAGTAAACTAGGAGATTTGTACGTTGTCTAAAATGTAATTAACATAATGAGCGAATTGAAAGCTGTACAAAGATGACATTTAAACTGAGAAACCTTTTTGTTAGTGTAAACTCAGATTTCTGAATTATTTTTCTTAACTTTTTTGTTGGAATTGCTATTGTATTCCTTTTTAAAAAGTTTTTGCATAACTCAACTTTGTTGATTAAATACTCCGACACAAGCCAGGAGTGGAAATTGAAGTGCCAGCCCCATCTCTGAGTGGAGTCCCTGTAGGCAGGGTCCAGCAGCAGAGGGTGTCACACCGGGAAGCCAGCGCTCTGGCCGGGTGTCTGGCCGTCAGCGCGGACCCCCTGCTCTGGGTAATGGGAAGCAGTCTTCCTGTTAAATGTGGTGGAGAGAAGTAAATTACTGGGGTGCAGCTGTTTGCAGACAAGCTGGCTGGGATGGTGGGGGAGACCAGGAGGCTGAGGGAGGTGGCACCTCCACCGCTCGCCTCCTCAGCGGCAAGCCCGCTGTGTGCTTACTTTGCTGTGCAGAGTCCGCCTGCTCGCCACAACTGTGGCACTCTGTCTCTGTTACTCTCTTCCCCTTTTTGTCTCTGTTGTTTCCTCTCTTTCCTCCTAACTGTTCCTCCTCTTGTTCTCTTCCTTTCTCACTCCCACATTCTTCCTCTTCTCCTTGTCTCTTTTTGACTCACATCTTTTGTCTCTGCCTCTGTCCGCCCCCACAACCAGCTCCCCCCACCAACCCCCGCTTCCAGCGCACACTCCTCACCCACAGCCCCACCATCCTGTTGCTAGGATAATGACCCTGCTGACAACTCAGACCCATGGCGGAAGCAGCTCTGGACCAGCGAAAAGCTCCCAGTCTGTGACATCAATCACATCACTGGCACCTCTCTCTAGTTTAGAGAGGGAAGAGGAGACGGAGAGATAAAGGGGATGCTCAGCTGTCTGCAGACTAAGAGTTGACTGTATGCTCAGATATGTTTTCATATCCTCCATGTCAGCTTATTGTGCTACTCAGAACATATTTTACAAGTTATTAAGAGGCCATACAGGAAGGTTGACCATACCTTTCCAAGGAAATTGGTCTTTGCACAGCTGGAGACTACCTGTCTCCAGATAAATTGATCCTCTGAAGGAACTCCTTGGTTGTTTTAGGGTGTTTGATCTTACACTGGTCATTGAGAGTTCATTGGCACCAATTTGCTCTAAATAATGTGTGTTTATTTGTTTGCCATGCAGTAACCTAGTTAACTAATCCATGGACTGCTTGTTTACCCAGGGAGAGGGGGCAAATCTCAGCGCCAGTGTGGCAGGGGGGAACTTCCCACAGTGTCTCTATGGTAATCAGCAGGTGTCACTCACCACGGAGAAGAAGTGAGGGCTTTCTTACGAGCGTGAGAAAGAGGGGCAGCCTCCATCGCACCCCCTCCACCATCCCCCGTGCTTTTTTTTTCCTGTTAGGGTAGCAGCGGCAACTGCAGTGACAGAGAGAAAGAGAGAGGGATAAGGGGACGAGACAGAGAGGGCTACATTGGAGGCCAGGGTGGCCCTTCCCCGCAACCTGTTGATGCTGCTGCCAAAGCCCTGGCAATGGAGTCCCCCATCCAGCTGCATGGGAGAGAGAGGGGCCAACAAAAGAGGTTTGGAGTGGAGGGGGATGTCAGGAAGACCTAAAGAGAAGGGGTGGGGAAATGTAGGAGCCCAAACTCCTGGACAGTTTAGGATGGCATTTGAGCCTGGCACTGCCTTATATGGTCACAGCTGAGAGGGGCAAATGGGTGTCCGGGGCAGCACGAGAAGCCCAGCTCAGAGCTCTGCAGCTCAGAGCAGCGGATGGTGTGGGGCGGAGTTTGTGGTTGCTGGGGCTCTGTGGTGACCCCTACATCAGCGAGCCCCCTCTCCTCTGGAGCAGGCAGCCCGTGGCTCATTGAGATGCAGGGCACAGGGTGGCAGGCCGCAGCTGCAGCCTACAGGCAGAACCCGGCAGAAAAGGGCCGAAGGGATGGCGGGGGCGGCTGAGGAAAAACCAACAAAAGGCGAAGCCCGCTCCCCCCACCACTCGCTTTGGAGTTCTAATTCCCTAATCCTCAACCTCCGCCTACCCCCCCTTCCCATCCGATTCTCACCACTCAAACACATACACATGCACAGTTCATGCAGTTACCACTGGCTCCCTTCCTCCCATCCCCAAGCCATGAATGGCCAGACGGGGACAAAACCCAACAGCAGCCCCCTCAGGAAGTCCAACCACTGGGTGTGGGCACTGAGAGGCGCATTTTGTCTAACCCTCCCTTGGTTCCTCTCTCTCTCTCTCTCTGCGTGCGTGCGTGCGTGCGTGCGTGTGTGTGTGTGTGTGTGTGTGTGTTCAAGTTCAACCACATGTCGTGTGTGTGTGCATGGTTTATCTAGTACCAGATGACTAAGATGGGCCTCTCTGTTAAAATTATTCCTGAAATTTTATTAAAATCCTTCAAAATAGAAAGAAACCAGATAGAACAGGAGAGAGAAATTAATGACGTGCAACATAGCTGTTAGTTTGGACACATTGTTAAGACACTGTGGCCTCTTCTTTTGGGGGCCACACGATGAATGCTGCATGATGTGTCTTATTAAAAGCCAACAAGCCACAGCAGCTGGGACCTCAGCATTCCTGTTGTTGTAACATAGAGACGGATAGAACAGGACGCTCCTTGGAAACAGCTACTAACCTCTGTCACTCTCTCTCCCCCTTTCTGTCTAAAGCCTTCCACATTTTTTCCTTTTATGTATTGACCCTTCAATGAGCCTTCCTTGCCAGCCTTTACTGTTAAAGCCTCTTAACACAAAGTTGATTTGCCAGTGGTGTGAGAGCCGATAGAAACCATGGGTGTAAATTTAAATCTGTGTGCTCTGTGTTTTTCTTGCAAGTCTGGACGATTTTCCAGGTGAAATCTTTAGATTTTCAAAGTTGCACGCAGACCTCTAGCATCTGAAATATAATATTTTTTTGTAAAGATGTTTAACCCTCTGAACCACATCGTCTATTGTAGAAACAAACTGTAAAAACAGGCAATATTGTCAAGATTTGAACTTACTGTCAGATCTTGAATGGATCATACAAAAATGAAAGTTTCCATTAGAAAAAGTTACCAAGACGAAGCTGAAAATGATGTGATATTTCTGTTAAAATCACTACTCTCTATATCTCATTTAAAACTGTTAAAAAATATTCATTTCCACACTCCTCAGGGCAACTAGGAAGGTATGACTGATTCTGCTGAGACGAACAGTCACATGACAAATATTCACTGTAAATCAGACAGAACTGCAGGTTGTTTACACAGAGCAGAGAGGAGGGTACAGTAGAGGAGAGCTGGAAGTAGACGGTGTAAAAATGCAAATAATTCAATATGTATAGCATATTGGGACCCACACTTTTCCCCCCAATATTCATGACACTTGTGGGCACTTGGAAAAGTGTTGTGTATATATAAATGTATTATTTTATTTGTTCCATTTTTAAACAATAATTTATCAGATATTTCTTTTTAATGATTTATGTAATTATAATGTATTTAATTGTTATAATATATTATTCTGCACAAAAGATATGTTTGAGTTGCTCACACTAGCCATTATTGTGCTGATTCCATAGAGCTGCAGGACTTATTAAATTATATACATTTTATATATTGCAGTGAATTACAAGGCCACAGTGAGTAAAATGTAAAAAGAGCAAAAAACGCCCTGAAATGGCTTGGGATTTTAGGCAAAAGCGGGTTATTTTCAGATTACAATCTAGTACGTATGGCCATACAGTGCTTATGTTTTGTCACATACACATGCATAAGTGAACAGGATGATGCTCCATCATGTACAGCTGTGGCACTACCTTGTGTGTGTTGGGGGTATGGAGGGCGTGGCAGTGGCAGGCTGGAGCTGTCCACATGCGGGGCCATGCAGCAGTTGGCAAATAAAGATGAATTCTGTTGTGTTTGGCAGCGGTTCTCCGTTCATTATTTTCCACTTTGCCCAGCGCGCATCCCAGACCTCAGCAGCTGCTTGTCATGTAAAGACACTCTATCAGGCCCTGACAGCTCCTCCCATGCACACACACAGTACGCATGGCTCATACACACTTCGCTTGAGCTCACACCCCCCCAACACAGTCCTACATATGTGGGGAACATATGTAGTGATCTGTCTCACTACCACTCCGCTCAGCACAACTCTTTGCACACTGCGTAGCTTTCTCATCCCCCTCTAGTTCTCTCATCTCTCATCTGGTGTCAAATCCTTCCCCTAATTTGGTGGAGTTCAGCCACATGTCTGCTGTCACACTTGACTTTTATTAGAAAAGCTTTGATTCTGGCACGCAGATAGTTAGTGGATTTTATACTTTGCAGCAAAGTGTGTTTGTGTGTCTCGACAGTTACAGTCAAACTTGACACTCGAAGGAGGTTTTATCTTATTTAGGTTGTGGTCAGTCTGTCTGTTGGCCGGTTTCCTGTTTTGGAGAGCATGTTGACATCAAAAGAGGAGTTAGTTTACACCAGTGGTGATGAACTGACTTAAAAGCAGAAGGCTCCCCTGTGTTGTTATGAGGCCCATTGTCTTTTGTCAGCAGTCTGCTGTTTCTTACTGTACAAAGGATGTAAATGAAGTGAACTCATATAAAATATTGAAAGCAGGGATAAAATTCAGTCAATAGAGGTTGGTCTTGATTTTTTTATACAATAATAATATAATGTAATGCTGTTTCCACTTTACTTTCCTAACAGCTGTCGGTTTCACTTTCTTGTCATGTCGGTGCTTAAGAAAGGCCACAGTGTGGAAAGTAGAACTGAATAAAAGTAGAAGGGGAAATGGGTGTAAATAGGAAGCTGACAGAGGTCATCTTTGTTGTTTTATTCTCTGAGTGCAGACTGTTTGCGGGGGGTTGTGCTGCAGAGTGGCATAGACACACACAGACAACCGGATATAGCTGCTTCCACTGTTGTCATGTGACTAGGTTTGTGGTCACAGACAAGGAAGTTGCAGTGTCCTCCTGTCTAGAAAGAGCTTGTACTAGTCCAGGATGTACGTTGCTGATGTGGAGTTGCTACATTTTCTTTGGTGTAGCATCTCTTTGATTCCGATACACAAACAATTCAGCTTTCTTACATCCACCTGTGAAAAGAGATGGAAAAAAAACAAGCAATGTCAAACCTCAAAAAATCTGTAACTTTGATCACTTTGTGTCTGTGCCCTGCATCAGAGGTGTGTTATTCTGCCAGAAGATGTCATACATTTAAATTTTAATCTGCTTTTAAGATACATTTTCACAACACATTATTAAGGTCTTGGTCCCTTTTTAACTATATATCCTAACTGGATGGAGGATTTTAATCATGCAATATCTGCATCCTAAGTTATCAGAGAAACGAACAAGAAAAAAATGCTTCATTCAGTGTTTTTTCCTGGCTTTATTCAACTGGTCCATTTGTTGGACAGGAGGAGACCACTGCAGATAATTTGGTTCCCTGAAGACTGAACTTTAACTTTAACTGTATGAAACACTGACGGCAATGGCGGCATCTTTTTTCTCTCACTGTTTTAATTGCAGCACTCCACACTAACTTTTATAAGTGATTGCCAGGCGGGCAAGAAGGCATCAGCTTTCAGTTGCCCTTGGCCTTTCAGCACTGAAGACTTTGATTGTGATTCCCTCAAGACACTAAAATCAGCTTAACCATTTATATGTACTTGAAAGATGACCTTACGTCTGTCTGGATTCCCCTTAATCCAACTGTTTTTTGCTCTTTTTACATTTTACTCACTGTGGCCTTGTTATTCACTGCAATATGTAAGTCTTGTGAACAACTCAAAAATGTTTTTTGGGCATAATAAAACAGTTATATAATGACATATATAATAGAAAAAGTTGAATTTCTCTGATAAACAATTTTAAAAAATGGAATAAAATGGAATTTATAGATATAACACTTTTCCAAGTGTCATGTATATTGGAAATATTTTAAAAATTGGGTCTCCACATGCTATACATGTTAAATATTTGCATTTTACATATTTCCCCTCAGATTTTCAGTGAATATTTGTCATGTGACCTTTCGTCTCAGCAGAATCAATCATGGCTTCAGAGTGTCGTTGAGGAGCAGAATTTAATGTTTTTATCAGGATCTAGTTATTCCAATTACTTTATTTTTGGCAACTTTTTAAATGAGACATGTAGGATAAAGTGAATCTGAGAGAAATATCATAATTTTAAGCTTAGTTTTGGTGACTTTTCCCTCACTGAAACTTCCGTACCAGATGATCTGTTCAAGGACTGTTGGACAGTTCAAATTTTGCGGACAATGCCTGTTTTTACAGTTCCTTTCTACGATAATTGTTTTTTTGTGATCTTTTAAAGAAAACATTTTTCATTTTAGGTTTGGGGTCAAGCTAAATCCCCTCACATACAGCTGAAAAGACTGCACATTTCTGTTTGTTAAAATGTGCTTGTGGTATATGTGTAAAAAAGGGAAATTGTTGCACATTTAACAGAAATGTGCAGCTACAGTATGACAACAGCTGTTTGATTAATCTCACAAAGTGTTTAGACCCTAAGTGTCACATTCCTTCATGAGCTTGTTTACTACTTTGTGTGTTTTGTGTGACCTCGCCCCAGTGACCATGTAGACTTGTCATAATGTCCTTAATATCACTGTTGCATAATTCAAGAAAGTGACAGCTGTTTAGAGAGTCTAGTGATGAGAAGGGTGAACTGGCATTGTCCTCTTCCCGACATCCATGTGACTGAAGACACCTCTCTGTGGGAGAATGTCTCGCTGACACACGCCATGCAATGCGCTGCTGCGTCACGTATGACCAACCATGCTACTTCTGTTGGGTGCTGTGCGTCAGTGGAGCTGGCAGGAAAAAGTTCCAAGCCTTCCAAACTGGAAGCTGTTGTCGTCTGTTAGCACACAAATACCTTTTCATTGCTCTTAGGGCAATGTGTACACACAGATGTATTTACACACAAGCACATACATGCGTACACAAAAACACCTGTTTCTACCCATCAGGATCTGAGTGCTATCGTGCACACAAGTCTGGAAGTGATTTGCTGCATTCCTGCTGCCAAACCAAAACTTCCAAAGTAAAAGTTTAGTCCCCCCACTGGCGAGATGAGCATGTACCTTCATCTGGTGTCATGGTGTCAGGTAGGGGGCTCATTATGCTGTCTCTGCATCGTGCACATACTGTCCTCACAGTGGGCTGGCATGGACTACAGCTGGGGGATATAGGTCAGCCAAAACCTGACCACAGAACGAGGCACCAGCTGCGGCCCAGCTGAGGAAAACAAGGATCGTTACGGAGGGCTCGGGAGATTTTGGCCGCAGTGAGAAAGATTTAGGCAACTTATATTAGTGTTGAACTAACAGCTGATACTTGTATGGCAACTAAGGATTGTTTTCATTGTCAGTTAATCCCTTGATTGTTTTTATTAGTTGTGTGCAGTGGTGGAAGAAGTATTCAGATCCATACTTAAGTATGCGTACGGAAACCACACTGTGAAATTACTCCAGTACAAGTAAAAGTCCTGCATTCAAAACTTGGTAGTATCAGCATCAAAATGTACTTAAAGTATCAAAAGTAAAAGTACTCGTTATGCAGAATGTCCTCACTCATATTCTTTTATATCTTTCAATATATTAGTGCGTGCATTTATGTAAGCAGCGTTGTCATTTTTTATCAAGATAGGTCTGATTTGTATACTTGATATATGTTTATGGGGTTTAATTTTAAAAAATGTCTCATTATTTTAAATGGATCATGTTTTTTTTTTGTTAAATCTTGACCTGAAAGTAACTAATCGTGGCAGCTAAATGTAGTGGAATAAAAAGTACAATATTTCTCTCAAAAATGTAGTGGAGTAGAAGTATAAAGTTACATAAAATGGAAATACTCAAGTACAGTCCAAGTACCCCAAAATTGTACTTAAGTACAGTACTTTGGTAAATATACTTGGTTACATTCCACCACTAGTTGTATAAAACCTGAAAACAAAACATCAGGAAATGGGTGGGAATGTCAAAAAGTGTTTCCTGAATTCACATTTAATAAGAAAATTTTGCATTTTGTTTCCCTTACAAAATTACTCAAACTGATTATCAAAATAGTTGATGATTAATTTGCTAGTTGACAGCTAATTGATTAGTCTTTGCAGCTCCAGGCCACATGCTTTCTTAAATGGCACCTTTATGCTGAAGTAAGGGAGTCCGAGTCTCTTGAATGCCTGTGATATATAACGTTATGCACGTGGATTCTCCGGAGACCAGCGTACACGTGTGGAAGACTGATGTGGAAGCTGACTGGTGACGCTACTACTTTAAAACAGACAAACGACTTATCACGCTAATTGTGTTAGATTGAAATGGGTGTGAGGGAAATCCACCATCGGATTCCTGCGTGTGTGTGTTTTAATTAGGACAGCACATCCAGGACGAGCGGCTTTGTTGGAAAAAGGCGACAAGAATGGCAATCTGAAGTCAAACTCATTTCTAAATGAGCTATGTTCGGTGTGAAAACACTTACTCTGCAGAAAAGCAGATGAAAAATCTCCTCCTGTGCCATGATAAAAAATGTAATAACATATTGGACATCTGCTGTGGATTGAAGACTAAAGTATACCGTACAGATGTTTCCTCTACAGTGGTGATTGGTGCCACCACCTTGCCAGTTGCAGTAAATCAGGTGGGTTTTTTTACACTTGGATGTTTGCATTGGGGTTAATGGCTTGATGCTCTGCTGGAAGAGGATGTACAGAAGACTGTGTCTTCAAAGCTTCATCCTGCTGTATGTGGTCAACTACAACGCTTTTCTAAAGTGTCCTTTTCCTTTCCTCCTCAACATTTATGTTGACAGAGAAAAGCCATATGGAGAATGTCCTCTTAGTTTGCTGCTCATGTCAACACTTTCTTGAAAAAAATGTAGAAAATAAGCACGAAGAGGAAGTTCATAATCTTGTTGTGTCAAAAGTGACACAAATTATTGTCCTTATATATTTTATAAGGACTTACACTTTGATCTGTGCTGTCTCAGACATGATCTGTTACCAGTTTCATTAGTCAGAAGTGTTTGAAGGAGGGCAACAGAAGCTCATATTGACAGATCTCCTACCTCTCCCCGACAGACACACACACACCCCCTCTCTCCCACTCTTCTGTGTTAGAGGAAATGGGGCAATTAAGGACAGCTTGCTACAGCTCTGCATGGGGTTAATATGCAGCTCCGTAATTAAAAATAAATTACACTTTTCCTGTATAAATATTCAAGTCCGTATCCACTGTGCCACTGCCTTGTTATGGTATGTAAGCTATTTTTTTCGCCGTCTGCACAACATCTGGCGCGACATTTCCTGAAGCATCACCGGAATAAATTGAGTTTTGTCTGCCTACGAGAGATTCATTTGGGTGATGCTATTGTGTCGAAGTGATTGGGATGCGCACTCAATGTTTGAGGTTATGGGTGTTGTCCAGAAAATTGGAATTGTGGAAAGTTTTTTTTTTTTATTTGAAAATTCGATTTGAGGCTTTGGCAAACATGATACTGGTGTTACAAAGTGATAGGGGAAGAGAGAGAAGAGTGGTTGTGAATAATAAACAATGAACTTAAAAAAAAGATACTCCACCCAGATCTTATGGAGAACAACTGAAGCCTTTTTGCGGTTCAGATGCTGTGCAAAAATGTATAAATTTGCCTCAATTTATGCCAGTTGCAGCAGTGCTGGTCGAAGCTGGAGCCCACTTGTCATCTTTTCTTGAGGTCAGCAGATTGAGGTGACATTACGCTATATTCAGACTGGATCGGATGGTATGGCGAAAACTCCAATAATCCTGTTTATTTGCATGCAGCAGTCGGAGCCTTGGGGGATGTTGGGGAAAAAAATGCAGCAGGAAATTTGAAATCAAGACTTGGTGAGACAGTACAGGAAACATCCCTGACTTGATGCCATCGGGAGGGGGCAGAAAAAAACGTTGGCACTAGGAACTTTAAAGAAACAAACGGCTACGAACTGTTACACACTTACCCCCACTGCCAAAGAGTTAAGAGTAACAGCCGACTTTATGGAGTGATCCTGTGGGAATTTTATGCCGCATTCCCTGAAACAAGTTGTCTTCAATTGCGGTTAGAAATGTCAAGATCATGAAAACACTTGGACAGCAACATTAGTTGTGAAATCTTAGATTGTAGGGTTAAAATTTACACCATGGCTTCAAAAAAGTGGGCCATTTAAATGACAATCCCACACCACCGCACAACCCTACGGCTACCCTAACTGAACTGTAAAGGGCTAAATTATGAAAAGAGGAAGAATGTGAGAAGTAAAAATATATATTTGTTTCTGGTGCATTGATTTTGATACTTTATGATATAACCCTCTCAACCCCAAGCCGTTTCAGGGCATTGTTGGTTTTTTTTTTTACATTTTACTCACTGTGGCCTTATATTTCCCTGCAATATATATATAATATATTAAATTAATTAATTACATTATATATAAAGTCCTGTAGCTCTATGGAATCAGCACAATCATGGCTAGAAGTGGGAACAACTCAAACTCAAACTTGGAATTAAATGGGATTTATATATTTGTGTCCACAAGTGTCATGAATAACATGCTATACATATTGATCTATTTACATTTTTACAACTTCTCCTGTCCTCTCCTCTCTGCTCTGTGTAAACAGATTTTAAGTGAATATTTGTCACGTGAGCGTCCGTCTCAGCAGAATCAATCATAGCTTCACTGTGTCGCTGAGGAGCAGAATTTACTGTTGTTAACAGGATCTTGATATTCCAAACGGTTTGATGTTTTTCAATGAGACATGTAGAATTAACTTTTTTAGAACAGAAACTTTTGTATCCTGTTATATATGTCCAAGAACTGTTGGAAAGTTCAAATTCTGACTGATTCTGAAATTCAATTCTGAAATGCCTGTTTTTACTATTTCTTTATATGATAAATGGTGTATTTCTTTTTCCCCCCCTTTTATTAATTAAAACAAAACACAACATAAATCACCAATGGACAAACACAGTAAAACAAAAAAATAAATAATAAATGGTGTATTTTTGTCGATCCTCAAAAAAAAAACATATTGGAGAGGTAAACTGTCCATATAGAAGTGAATTGTTAAATCTCTCGAGGAGGCTTTTAATTATGCAGGATGTTAATTGTAAGTTGTGTGTCTTAAATAGACAAATAACCTTTGTGAACATTGTTGATAGCCCAAATTTTAATTAATCAGGCCAAGGAAACGGTAGGAGGACAGAAAAGTTTTTCTGCAGTCTATATTGTAAGTGACTGTTGGAAAGGGGACAGCCGGGCAGGGGAAAGGGTCCTGACTCCTACTAAAACCACCATTTGTCCCGCAGCTGACCTACACTAAAAGAAAGACTGTGACAAGGCGGTCATTTTTAGGGAGCACTAGTGAACAGCATAGTAATTAGACAGCAGGAAATGCTGTTGCACCTCTGGGAATTAAAAGGGAAAGAGGAAGGACAACACTGTTTCTGTCATTAATCATGAAAACACAATGTAAACAAAATGGGTGTGCATTGGTCGGCATTTAGAGAAAGCATGTATAACGTTTCTCAATTAAGAAACCCTGTACTTACTCCTTTTTTAAATTCTCTTTTCAGGAGAATACATCAAGACCTGGAGGCCAAGGTATTTTCTTCTAAAGAGTGATGGTACATTCATTGGCTACAAAGAGCGACCACAAGATGTTGACCAGCTGGAAACCCCCTTAAATAACTTCTCTGTCGCACGTGAGTATTTACTTTAGAGAGAAACCACTGCATTTTTCCCCCTCTGTTTCTTGGCAGTTCTTACCTTTTTTGTGTTTGCTGCTTTCTTGTTTGTACTTGCATTGTTGTAACAAATATGTTCACATACTTTTAAAAAAATTATTGTGGCTTTCTTAATCCACCCGTGAAAAATTCATCATTAACAGGAAGGGAAAAAAAGCACTCTCTAATAAAATGATTATGAATAGAGACATTAGCAAATTGGCTGTAGTATCATGTCAGCAGCTTCACTGCAAGTATCCTTCAATAGGGGCACTGCTCCAGGGCTGAACATGCCTCTCTGGCTCCTGACATTAATACATCGGATGCCATTCTTTTTCTCTGTGTGTGTCTCCCCCCAACTCTCGCTTTTTATAATCTGACAGAAAACAACAACAAAAAACAAAAAAATGCCCAGAGCAGCCCAGCACACTCCGTCTTCACATCAGAGAAAGTTGCTGTGGTAAGCTGTGCAGATGACAGAACACAGCAATTAGACGACATACTGTTTGTTTAACAAAATGTTTCCTCTCCGACACTCTTGAGTTATCGTGGCCATTAGCCGCCTGATTTCAAGTATTTATCTGCGTGCCGCTCTGAGGCTCTGTCTCCATCAGCAGTGGCTTTTGGTTTTTGTCACCACTGCGACCCCGCCGCAGAGGACACATGGTGCGTCGCTGCTGACGGGGCTGCTGCAGCTGGATTACATATTCAGCCTGATGGCAGCCATGTTGGATCTCAGTGGTGGTCCACTCCCCTGTCCTCCATCTATCAGACAGAGGCCATTTTGTGTCACGTTCTGACATATTTGCTGACATGTTTCATTTGGGAACAGATGTTAATGTGAAGGAGGTGCAGATGGAAACCTTTTTTTTTTTTTTTTTTCTTTTTAATTCAGTTATTAGACTGTTGTGAATAATTGTTTTAGCAAAGTGCTTACAAGACAATTATTTGCTGCAAAAGTGTGAGAATTGAGCGAAATAGAGGGATTATTTGTTTTTTTTTAACAAGTTTTGGGCTGTTTTGTCCGTTTATCAATCCGTTTTCATTCTGCCTGTATTGCCACCAAAATATGTTTACAATGCTATGTTGGTGTCATTTTTTTCAGCACAACCTCAACTATATGACCTTATAATAATTTTTTATTATTATTTTGAATTACTGGATCAACATTTTGAACCTCCCCCAAAAATATTTAAAATCAGATTTTTTAAAGTTATATACATATACATATAAGAGATAAAATGAGAACATCTAGTTCTCTATTTTTTTACTAAATATATTTGACCTTATCTTTTTTAAAGAAACATTTTATAAATATGAAAGACAGGTGTCATCCAGTGATCTGTTGATTATTAAGTCTTGATACATGAACAATGGACAATGGCATTACCGTCAGCGATGATTAGAGGGAAATAAATATTGTAATCAAAAATGTAATCAAACTGTTTTTGTTTAATTTAAATTCTAATTGAATCTGGGCTGTGATGAATCCCTAATTTATAAACAAAACAATTCATCAATTAATCAAGAAAACAATTGGCAGATAAATCAATAGTAAAGACAGTTGTTTATACAAAATTTGCTCTGGTCCGACCAATAAAAAAACCCCTGATATATTAATTCATTCTAAGGAGTTCTGGGTAAAAATATAATCCAAATTATTAATCAAAGAGCATATTAGCCAATATGAAGTTTAAAGGGCCAAACAAGTTAAGGATCAGAGTTGTTTTCCTTCACCAAAGTGCACCTGTTCTTTTCCAAATTGGCCGACAGTGTCAGTTAGGGTGGCGATAAAGATAAATGGCTATAACTGTGGGTCTGTCTCTCCCCTCTGCTCCCCTACACAACTGCCCTTCTCGCCGTCTCCCTCCCTCCCTCCCTGGCTGTGGTCAGAGTGCCAGCTGATGAAGACGGAACGGCCCAAGCCCAACACATTCATCATCCGCTGCCTGCAGTGGACCACTGTCATCGAGCGCACCTTCCACGTGGAGACCCCCGAGGAGAGGCAAGCGAGTAGCACACACCTCTCGGCTCACAGAGCAGTAAAAAAACAAATAATTTACATGCAGAAAATTTGCCCCTGTTGCTGGAAAGCAGTTAACGGCTCTGCTCTTCTAAGATGTGGAAGCACGCAAACATACACATTTAATCATTGCTATGCTATTGCTTGGCAGAACTCACACTTGAAATTGCCTTCCTGTTGATAAGAAGACAATTACATGATTGGGCTGCTGGGCTTGCATGATGGTAAATGGACTGATGTAATCTTTTTGCTGCCTGTGCCTTCCTCAGGGAAGAATGGACTAAAGCCATCCAAGCAGTGGCTGAAGGGCTGCAGAAACAAGAGGAGGAGATGATGGACTCCTCTCCAGACCCCATGGACATGGAGGTGTACCTGACCAAACCCAGACAGAAAGTGGTACGGTCCTTTTTACACTGCTATGTATCTTCTTCTCTCTGCTGTACACTTGAGACTTGTCACTTGTCTCAGCCCACCGTGCAACGTATGTTTTCTTTATGAGGTCGCCCAAAATACACTGTTTATCGTAGAAAGAAACTGTAAAAACAGACATTTTTGTTGAAACTTTCCGACAGAATTATTATGAAAGTTTCTGTTTGGAAAAAGTTACAAAAACCAAGCTTAAAATTGTGATATTTTTGTCAAAATCACTTTATCCTACACGTCTCATTTAAAACGTTGCCAAAAATAAACTAAATTTAAAAATATATAAATTTGTAATAACTAGATCCTGTGAAAAATGTTAAATTCTTCTCCTTATGTGAATGATTGATTTTGCTGAGACGAACGGCCACGTGACAAATATTCACTGAAAATCTTTTTACACAGAGCAGAGAGGAGCGGACAGGAGAGGTTGTAAAAATGCAAAGAGTTCAATAAATAATGTGGAAGATAATTGGTTCTCCACTTGCTATACGTATTGGACACGTGTGGGCACTTGGAAAAGTGTTGTATGTTTGAATTCCAATTATTCCAATTTTTAAAGACTAATTTAGCAAAGAAATTAAACTTAAACTTTTTTTTTAATGATTTATGTAATTATAACTGTTATTCTGCACAAAAGACATTTTTGAGTTGTTCCCACTTCTAGACATGATTGTGCTGATTCCATAGAGCTGCAAGACTTCTATATTTCATAAATATATTATATATTGCAGGGAAAGACCACTTTGAGTAAAATGTAAAAAGAGCCCTGAAATGAATTGTTTGGGTTCAGAGGATTTTGGCTGCATCCACATGAATACATTTATTAGAACATTTTAAAATGCTTCTCCAGCATTTCTGAGCCTCTAAAACGGATTCTTTTGGAATCACTGCTGACTACTGTCAGCCTGCTCTAATATGTTAAAACACTTGTGATATCGTATTTATTTTAAAAACGCTGTTTAAAAATTAAAACATACAAGTGTGGATGTAGCCTAAGTCAACCACCCTGAGTATATTATGGTCTTCTAACTTGACCATTACTCTGCACCTCCACCCGGCTCTGACTTTTTCACGTTAGGTCACCTCTCCACAGCTACTTTCCCAACATCAGCCGTGGGTGGCTTAGCACCAGATAGTGTGTCTGCCAGGTTTCACGACCCACACATGTGTCATGACAGAAAGGTCTGAGGCTACCGGATTGGATGTCCACCACACAACCATTTTCAACATTCTCCTCCGCGACTGGGTCAGAGGTTAACTGAGACATAACCACATATAGGCTGAACCATTAGAGGAGTGGAAATTGCATCGTGGGTGAAATAGTGCCTTAAATGCTTCTATGTTGTTGTCAGTGGGATTGTGTGCCCTGGCTAGTTAGAGCACAAGTTTGTTAATGCTTCTGTTTGTAACCGGACACGACTTTCTCCCCTCTGGCTCTCCAGACTATGCACGACTTTGAATACCTCAAACTCCTGGGAAAAGGCACTTTTGGCAAAGTTATCCTGGTAAAGGAGAAGGCCACAGGACGCTACTACGCCATGAAGATCCTGAAGAAGGAGGTGATCGTAGCAAAAGTGAGTGGATGCCAACAAGCAAGTATAGGAGAGAAAAGACACTGTGGGGAGGGCAGTGGAGCAATGACTGATACCTAAATGGTGAGCCATTGTGAGAGTTGCACAAACACTCTTTGTGGCTTTTTTTTTCAGGATGAAGTGGCGCACACACTCACAGAGAACAGAGTCCTCCAGAATTCAAAGCATCCGTTCTTGACAGTAAGGAGCCCCTCCATATACCTAAACCAAACCTTATTTTAACTCGCAGAGATCCTCGGGAGCCTCTTCACTCCAACCCAGCAGCATCCATTCAGAAAAAAGCGGCATTTTTTACCAGGAATGTTTTGAAGAGCTGTTCTTACAAAGGCTGCAGTCGAGCTGAGTCTTTTATAGCAGCACTGTTGGACGTTCCTTTTTGTATCAGTTAACTCTTTCTCTGTAAGTCTGAGGTGGGTTGAAGTGAAAAGCTCCTCCAACATGTAAGGTCTAAGTGGTGGGTTGAAGCAACACATAATGTGATGTGCTCAGTGCAATGAATGGAACCGATGTTTTTGCCACACAACACACTGGATAAAGGTTTTTTTATTTGTAACTGAAGGGTCAAAACTACATTGTGATGCTTCATGTTATTATCAGATGTTTAAATGCCAGCTTCCTCTTGAATTAGCCGGTAACGTCACCAAGTTCTGCTTTGAGCGTTCTTGTTCTGTGTCTGCAGGGACTGAAATACTCCTTCCAGACACATGACCGGCTGTGCTTTGTCATGGAGTATGCAAATGGTGGCGAGGTAAAACATTTTAACCATCACTAAATCTGCACATTTAAATTAATCTTATTATACTTTCTGAGCATTTTTCTTATCAACTTTCTCTTCTTTTGTCCTCTTTCTTGTCATTGTCAATTTCCCCTGTCCCCCTCAGCTTTTCTTCCATCTGTCAAGAGACCGTGTATTCTCAGAAGAGCGGGCACGGTTCTATGGCGCAGAGATTGTGTCAGCGCTGGACTACCTGCATGCTGAAAGGAACGTGGTCTATCGCGATCTAAAGGTAGGTGGAAACACATCCTCTTTCATTCTTGCTGTCGGTCTCTCTTCTGTCTGTCTCTTTCACCCCCCCTTCATTTCTCCCCTGGCAGGATATAAATAGGGTTTGCCTCTATCGAGAGCAGTGGCAGTGGCCAGGGCTTATTGATCTGCCTCCCCCAGATCAGTCTCCAGACCTCACTGCAGCTGGAGGGAGGCTCGGTCCATACGCTTACTGCAGCTAGACAGAAATAACCACCAGCCCTCTTTGAAACACATCGCAACTGCCTCCCGTTATAGCATGCGCTCAGTGTTCTCAGTGGGTGATTTCTGATCTCTGGTCCGATTGATGTCATTTTACATCCTGGCAGTACAACAGTGTTGGTTAACAAAGAGAAAAATGCTCAACATCATGAAGTAAAGAAGTTTTATCTGCTCCTTTTTTGAATGATCAAAAACTGCACAAAAGAAAATATATTATCAGAGACAGATGCTGCAGACTGAGGACATGTTTAGGAGAGCTGTCGGGGTAATCAGTGATGCAGTGTTGCAGGGCATATGTAGCCCCACTACTTCCAGCTGATAAAACTATACCAGCCAGGTCAGCACAGCACTCCCTCCCTCCCTCCCTCCCTCTTTCTCTCCCTGGGGTTTATGAGGCAGGCTCCCAGCCTGCTAGGGTTCTCCTGAAAATGCCAGGGTAGCAGGATTGGAGGATGTGCTGACTCTGGCTAGGCGCTGCTGGCCACGTGTGAGCTACAGTTGCCAGGTGACTTTAACAGAGAGAGAGAGAGGGAGAGAGCTCTGATATTAAAAGGCAAAGCAGCCTCAAGTCATGACACTGCATGATGCACACCCGTAGGGTCAATTTACCTGTACATGTAGTCACTGTGTACATCCGTCCAGCATGTTTAAGGGAATTTTTAACTTTGTTTTTATACTTTGCGGCAATGGAAAAGTTGGTGTGTTGAAAAAGAGATGCTGTGATAAAGGCAGACAGGAACAGATATGTTGTTTGTGTTGAAAGATACCACAGAGATGCTGATTTAAGGTCGCTTTCACAACCCAAAGTTTTGTCCATTTTAATCAAACTCTGGTGCGATTAAATCCTTGTTACGGTTCATTTAGTTGCTTGTGAACGATCCAATCACACTCTGGTGCGGACCAAAACAACCAGTCTGAGAACACTTGCAGAGGCGGGTCGTAGGGCAGTTCTATTGCACTGTAAACTTAATCAGACCAGAATCTGACTAATTAAAGTAAATAACCAGAGCAATAATTTGTCATTGCAGAATTATCAATATATTGCTCAAAATAACGATAATTTTTATAAGAAGCAGATCGTGGTAGGAGCATCAAGACTCGCCTTCTCTAATTATACAGCTGTCTGATCGCAGCGCATCAGCTGTGGAAATAATGGATCAACACATTATTGACGACCCGAAGCCTCAATAGGTACTTGTTGTGAGTGTTTCTCTCCAGATTAGCAGATTAGGCCGGTATAATCTAACGGACTCATTTTTTTCTCGGTTCCAAATTGCTTTGTTTATGTCCTTGTTTATATTTTTCACAGCCAACTTTTCAACCAATAAGAAATGATGGTGCAAATAGATTTCCAGCCCTCCACCTTCGTACATGCCCCTATTCAAATCTTTTTTATTTATTTGGTCCGCTTACATTTCTGCACTGTGAAAGCAAACCAGAGTAAATGCAAAACAAACCAAATGTATCAATTTCACTCTGATTCGCACAAACCAAAAGGACTTGGGTTGTGAAAGCGACCTAATTTAAGGTAGTGGGCCTTTATGCATCTGTCAGATAAAATCTCTATGTACACATGGATTAAGTGACCAATTCAGTCATGAGTTAATTTTTTATTTTAAAAGACAGAAACGGACACAAATGAAAACTTGGGTGCTTTGCAACAATTAAAGTGATCAAAGTTATTGATTATTAATTGATAATTTTAGCTTGCAAAAAAATAGTTAATGCAAAAAAGCAGTGGTTGAGAGAAACACTCAATACTTGCACAAAAATTCAATGGAAACATAACTGATGCCTGTATTTTTGTACATTTATGAATTAATATTCCTGTCACCTCCCAGACGTATTTGCTTGTTAACTCTTCTTAACTGTGAGTCATTTTACAGTGATGCTAACGTCTGTCCTATTTCTGTCAGCTGGAAAACCTTATGCTGGACAAAGACGGACACATAAAGATCACGGATTTTGGCTTGTGTAAGGAGGGGATCAAAGATGGAGCCACCATGAAAACTTTCTGCGGGACACCAGAATACCTAGCACCTGAGGTAACCCCTAATACTGACTTCTCCCTTTCTTGCAGCAGAGTCAGTTTCATGGAGGCACATACAGATACAAATAAAAAGGAAGAACGAACATGAAGTAACCTTTCAGGTCACTTTTGAGCTGCCGGAAAAACTTCAAAGTCTCTGAATTATTACAGTGGGGTGAATACTGTTCTTTGAGATAAATATCTGACATTTTAGAGACCTAAAAATTAATTTAGTAAAGAATCGTTAGTTATCTAACAAAGGACTTTGAATTGGTTGAGGTCAAACCACTCAATGACTCTTCAAGGACACATGCTTGTCCTCACCTCACCTCACCTAGTGTTATAAGATAAACAAAAACAAAGTGAGATTATTTTGAGAAGCTTCCAGCGTGTGTGGTTGGACATCATTTGGTGAGAAGCATGCGGAAGAAAGGCCAGCTGTCCCAAAATGCCTTTCTAATCTCCAGCTGAAGTCTGCAAGTTAAGAGTGTGTGCCGTGTGCCCAGGGCAGGGCAGCCGGCGCTCATATTTGCTGTATGTGGAGGGGTGTGGCTTCTCCCTATTGCGTGCAGGTATGACAAGTGTTGGAGTGGGCAGTGTAACCCGATATTGCATTGTGAGTGTGTTTGCACTCGCCCCCTTCGCCTGTTGCCGTAAAAGTGTTTTCCGGGAGAAGGGTGTCTATGTTGACACAGTTGCCGTATCGTTGTTTTTAGCCTCCATTTGGAATTTTCTGCTTGGTAAGAGGAGGAGGAGGGGTGATCGGCTGGCAGCAACTCAGGAAACGTGAGCTTTCGCCCCTGGGGGAAAAAAAGGATCCACATTGGCTACAGCTGTTGTGTGGCACCATGGGAGCCACAGCCCCACTGCTGCCCCGGATGCCTCACCTGAGCTGGGCATGATATTCCACAATGCCTCCTAGAATATATCTTATTTTCATCATGCAGACTAAACCTGTGTCCTAACATCAGCACCAGGCCAATGCTGCTTTTTACTCCTGCACACCTGGACAAACATAAAAAAAATGTTTATTTTCTACACTTCTATAAACCTTTTTTATAGAGTCCCCCCATCTGTCCATCTTAATCTCGCTCTCTCTCTCTCTCCCTCTCTCTCCCTCTCTCTCCCTCTCTCTCCCTCTCTCTCCCTCTCTCTCCCTCTCTCTCGCTCCGCTCCGCCACAGAGCAGCACAGTGTGTGACAGCTCCAGCTCTCGGCAGGGAAAGAGAGAGAGGGCAAGAGAGAGCCGGGAGACATCAGGGGGCGTTACCATGGCAACAGGGTCGCTGGCGAGTGTCTCTATGGAGTGCGGGCCAGGCAGTGTTACAGGTTGTTCTGCAGTAAACAATGACCTTGTTGTGTGTGCTGCACAGGAATGCTGTAACGTCTGGGAATATTCCACCCAGAGCAGGCGGGAGGGAGAGGGAGGAGAGACCCAATCTGCCTGGCCAGTTTGTCTCTGGAGTCAGGAGTGGGACAAACTCACTCTGTCACATTTATTAAGTAGTTACACCAAGAAAACCATTATTGGCGGAGGGAATTGGCTTTTGGGGAATAGGGTTTAATTCCGCCTCTGAAACTGATCTGGATTCATGAGGTTTGGAGATTAATCGCTGTCAGTGCAGAACTTTGTGCACACAAAAACAAGTGCAGTATACAGCTCAGGAGCAGCAGCAAGTGTTTGTGCTTTTATCTGCTCTCTCCTCCCTTTCTCCTCCCCCTGTCTGTGCTCCTTTGGGGCAGTGTAACAGTATTAGTTTGGGGCTGGGGCCCAAGCAGGCAGGCAGTCCTGGTTACGTATATGAGGGATGAGCTTGGCTCCTGCGCTCCTGGCAGCTTCACAGCTGTGGCGCTCTTCTACATATATGGGGCAGCTGCGGGCCCAGCTGTCGCACGGTGTGAATCACACGACAGCGGCGCTGGAAATAGAGACGGCCCAGTAATCCTAGCCCCGCACCGGCTTCACGTTTCTCCCCCTGCCCTCCCAGTCCTCCTCCTCGATGCTCACCACTCACCACAGCGCCAGCCGGAGTGCCCACAGACACATGAGCGGCTGCGTGCGCACACACACACACACACACACACACACACACACAAACACACATAGTAGTTTTGTTCCTTTTACGGACACATCCGTCCATCTGTTTTCCAGGACCCTCTCTTTCTCGGCCTGTCCACCGTTGTGTCCATATCTAATTCTATTAATCCGCCCACGTTTTTTAACCGAAGTTTCTATTCTTAGGTGTGAACTGCACAGCATCACGCTGCTCGAGGTTTAGGAGAACAGACTGTTCTCCTTGTCTTGATTTCACCTTCAACATCCGCCTGGCGAGGTAGAATCCAGTACATGTCCCCAGAGACCTTGGAACAACTCTGCTCAGCAGCACATTAGTCATGCAACAGGTTGCGCTGTTCAGCGAGCACAACACTGGAGGAGTTTGTCTCATTAAGAACTGTTGCAAAAAGTCATCCTATGGAATTAATAAGACTAAATATTTCCCTCTCTCTGCTTATGTTCAATGAGCAGTTTGTTTGTAGGACTGGTCCGTGTTTGTTGCTACACATTTGCTTATTTAAGCGACCCACACCTCTGCTGCTTGTTGATCTGTGTGTGTGTGTGTGTGCGCGCTTGTGTGTGCGCGCATGTGTGTTTGTGTTTGTGTGGACGGCCCTGCGGTGATTAAATATGCAGGGCTCCAGGGGAAACTCTATCCTTGCTCCTAATGTGAGATGTGAGTCAGTGCTGGCTGGGGCTGCCTCAGAAGCCCAGGCCAAGGGGGAGAGCAGGTGATTTTGGTGGGGGTGGGGTGATGGGGGGACAGTTGCTTTAGGGTCAGTACGTCCAGCCTAAAGAGCTGCTGTCTTCACAGTACAGATAGACTTTTTACATTTTATAAAAAAATACCTGTGAACTATACCCCCTCCCCAAGTTGCAGAAATGGCTCAAGAGCATCCCAACAGCTGCATGAATTAAACTGTCACGCCCTCCTTGTCCCCAAGGTGCTCGAAGACAACGACTACGGCCGTGCTGTTGACTGGTGGGGTCTCGGGGTGGTGATGTACGAGATGATGTGCGGCAGACTGCCCTTCTACAACCAGGACCACGAGAAACTGTTCGAGCTCATCCTGATGGAAGACATCCGCTTCCCCCGGACACTCGGCCCCGAGGCTCGCTCACTGCTCTCCGGCCTTCTCAAGAAAGAACCGATGCAGAGGTGAGGATTGTTTATAATACAGAAGCAGAAGAAATATTTCTGATACGTGCTCACAAGCTTTTCTTATGATAAAATTACTGGAAAAATTAAAAAAATGTATTAGACATAGCAAAAACAAATATCAGTGTGACCAGTTTGCATATTTATTAACCTCTTTCAGACTGCTGTTTCAAGCTGTGATATTAACACCTCTGTGATGTTTCACCTTTAATCTAAATGCACCAGCGGCGTAATGTGGGGACCAAATGATCCCGGCTCTGTTACTACCTCTGAAGGCGGCGGTACAGAGCTGGGATCATTGGGTCCCTACAATTACGCCTCTGGTACATTTAGATTAAAGGTGAAACGTCACACAGGGGTTAAATTGGCGGGATCAATGTGAACTGGCAAAGTCTGGCAGAAAATATATGATGTATGTTATTTGTGCGATAAGAAAGTAAAGTAATAAAGTAATAGAAAAGGAAGTGGAGCGTATCTTCAGAAACACGCTTGAGTCCAATAGTGATCGAATCATGTTAAACAAAATGCAGATCTACTGTAGAATCTCTTTAGCAAGGAACAGCATGACGGGCAGTTCTTCGTCCATCATTGTTTTGAATGCACTCTCCGCTACCGCCACTTACTATTCCCCCTCTTGTCACTGCTCTGTTACACACCACAACCACCGTCTCCTCACACTTCTTTCTGCAATGCAGGATTTCAATGTGAATGGACACCAATACTCAGTATGAATGTCTAAGGCCTAAGGCGAAGTGACTGCACAGCTTGTTACGGCACTTTTGTGGCTCTTTACATTTCTGTCGTAACACATCCTGATTTGCCCTTTTGTCCTCATCTTCCAGGTTAGGTGGAGGGCCGGACGACGCCAAGGAAATCATGCAGCACAAATTCTTTGCAGGAATCGAGTGGCAAGATGTTTATGAGAAGAAGGTGGGTGTGTAAATTGTTCATGTTGTTTAGTTTCTCCCTAATTTCCTTGCGTTTGTCAACACTGTAAGGACAGCCAGCTCAGATAAGCATCGCTGCCCCGGGGATCAATAAAGTTACGTCACTTGAAGCATAACCACCATGTAGAAAAGATGGAGATTGTCATCAGGAGGACAACTGTTTCCAAGCTGACTGACGCCGCCGCTGATGTGCCGATATGTTTGTATCTCTTCTCCTCTCCAACAGCTGGTCCCGCCGTTTAAGCCCCAAGTTACCTCGGAGACGGACACACGATATTTTGACGAGGAGTTCACAGCACAGACCATCACTATTACGCCACCCGGACAAGGTAGCGCCAAACACGCATCCAGTACAGTTAATATGACTTCAGATCATCAGGCTGTTCCTTATTGTGCAGCTTTAGTGTTTGAATGTGGCGGTCAGGCAGATATGAGCTGTGTACTGTGTGAGAAGATGAACAGCCATCTAAGTTGGCTAATATATTTCCCTCCACATGAGGGATTATGCTTTCAATTAGGTTACTGAATCAGTAATCCTTGACAAAAGGGTAAACTAGTGAATTGGCTTACCCTAAAATGATTGAACCTGACATTGAAAATGAAAGGAAACAGTGACAAAGATTATCTTGAGTAGTTTTATCCTCTGTACAGAATTTTGAGCTGCATTCTTATAGTGAAGCTTCAGTTAGCTTTGAGTGTTCATAAATGTGAGTAAGGAAACCATTCTGTTGGAATAGAAAGCTCTCTTGATGAGAGGAGTGTCCCCTCTCCTGGAGAGCCGGTGCAACTAAAACAGAGTGTCATGCCTCACAAAGTTATCAAATGAAGTGTGTGTGTGAATTACAGCAAATGTATAAAAGCAGCTTGGCTACTTAGTTTATAATAGTAAAATAATAGATTCACAGTATATAGGATTATTGGGACTATACATACATACAAGCATGCATGCATGTCTGGTTGCAGTAGGTAATATCTAAAATCCTCTGTCACACTTCTGTAGTTTTATATCATATACTGGTGTATTGTACATGAACTGTGTACCAAAATCATGCTGCTCTATGGAATCAGCAAAATCATGGCTGAAGTGGTAACAACTCAATGTATTTTGTGCAGAATAACACAGATATAATCAATTCTAATAATTTGCATAAAATGGAATTAATATATACAACACTTCCAAGTCCTCACATGTGTCATGAATATTGGAAAAAAGGTTCCACATATTATGTATATTGAACTATTTGCATTTTCTGCAATCTCTACTTGCAGCCTGTCCTGTCCTCTCCTCTCTGCTCTGTGTAAACGGCTAGCAGTTATGTCTGATTTAATATTTGTCAATCAATCATGGCTTCATAGTGTCGCTGAGGATCGCAGAATAAAATGGATCTAGTTATTCCAAACAGTTTATTTTTGGCGATTTTAAATGAGACATGTAGAATAAAGTTATTTAGACAGAAAAATCTGAATTTTAAGCTTCGTTTTGGTTACATTTTCTAACAGAAACTTCAATAACCTATGATCCATTCAAGGACTGTTGGAAAGTTCAAATTTCAACCATAGTTTTCACAGTTTCTTGCTATGGTAAAGGGTGTAATTTTGGTGGTCCTTTAAGGAAAACACAAGTGATGATGAGGGTTAAAGCAGGAGATATTGGCTCATGGTGTATATTGTCATATCACCCACCCCTATATTACACAAGAATTGATAAGCACTCCTCTGCCTTCTCTCCTCAGATGACAGTATGGAGTCATTCGACAGCGAGCGGAGGCCCCACTTCCCCCAGTTCTCCTACTCTGCCAGTGGGACGGCCTAAACGACTCTCATACATTCCTCTGGTCCCACCATCTCCCCTCACCCCACCCGACTGCACTCTCAAAAAAAGACCGGGGCCATGGCCCTGTCCTCCCAGCATTGTCTGCAAGATGCCATTTGGTGGATGTAACATTTCCAATCTGCAAGTTGTGTTTTCCAGGAAGGAGGAAATTCAAGACAAAACAAAGATAACTGTGTGTTGTTCTGTGAGGCCTTTGAAGACTGACCACGGAGAGAGAGCGTTAACACTACCCTGCATCTCCTCGTCCTTATGTTGTATACTGAGCAGGCATCCATACATCATAATGAACAGGGGAAATGTAGTCATGTTATGCACAAATTAGGCCACTGATGTGAATTTTGCATTGAAAATATACAAGTGAATATGAATTAACCATTTCAAATAGAACTAGGCATAGTGTGGACCAAAAAGATCACGTGAGCAGAGAGTGTGTTGTTTGTTAATGAGTGGGTCAATAATCTGTGTTTTCCTCTCTTTAAGACTTCTGAACAATTCAAAATACCATTCAGACTTCAAGACGTTTTGGGCTTCAAAAGTGAATGTATCAAATAAAGTCAATCTTTCTGCATTTAACACATGGCTGAGACTGAAATACCATCTCCTGGAGAGGATTTTAAAAAATCAATTTTCTACTACCCTGATGCAGAACTGACACCAATCATTGTGCTGTATTACCACAATAAGTCTAAATTAATTGTACAATACAGTGTGATGTGAGGAACGGCAGCAAAACATGCAGCGCAATTAATCATTAAGGGCCTGCAGTGGATTCCTCTTGACTGTTTGCACATCAGAGTCACTGAAAGACCCCCAGTTTCCTGTCCAGGATAATAAATAGCTCCTCCACCCCCCCTGAAGTAAGTGCTTATAGTTCCTGATGCCTTCCTATCTCGATGCTGTGCTGCAGACACCTCCTGGTTTCCCTCTGATCAGGGTCAGTCACTGCTGACCCATCAGAAACTCTTCTCTCCTCTGGGTTTTTCCTCCATGTACAGTACAGTATTGGGTGTTTTTTACACCCGGTGCATTCACTGCAGCCTCAATGAGGTCACTTTAACATAATACACTTCTAGGAATACTCTGCAGACAAACTGGGCTTCAGGGGAAACACACACACACATACAAAGTCTTCTTTGATTTGCTACTTTAGGGGACTTCAATCCCTTCACAAGTTATTTATGAGACCAGCAATGACTAAAATGAGTTTTACTGTGCCAATGACATGCACTTTGCTGCCCCAAAATGATTGTATTTGGACTCTTATTTGTACTTCATGGTTGGTAAAGACTCAATTAGCGTATTTTATAATGTAAATTCAAATGTTGTGGATACAAATAAAACAAGAATTACTTGTTTGAATGATCACTCCCCTTTTTACAGATGGCTGAGGCTGAAACTCTTATTTCAAGTTTTGTAAAAGCGCTTCAGTATTTTTTTTTTTTTTAAGATGACCGATAATCATTTTGCATTATACGTTATTGAATGTAATGGTTTTTATGATATTGTTTTCACTTCAATCGTTTGCAAACCTTTTGTTCAGTTTTTGAATCTGATTGTTACTTATTCCTATGCACGCTCACCCTTTTTGCTGTCACCTTCTGAAAATAGGGAAATTCATTTTATACTTTTTATTTTTTATTTAAACTTTTTTGTACCTGCCCTCCCATATTCCTGAGACTGAGGACACCAGCTTTAGTAAACAAATAATATAAACTTTGTACACTGTTTTTACTTGTTTCTTTTCAAAATTGATGAAATAAAAGGTCTTAACAAAACAAAACCCAGACTTTTGTTGTGAAAATCTTACTGCACTGGCATCAAAGGCATACAAATGAACTCAAGAAATGACTAATCAATTTCATATTTGGTTAAATAAACAAATAATATACATTTTGTGCGCTTGCTATACTGTTTCTTTTCAAAATTGATGAAATAAAAGGTCTTAACAAAACAACTTATTGTGAAAATTATATTGATTACTGTATCTAAACATTTGCATTGGTAATGTACATAATTGAGAAATATTTTTTCATCTTTTCCTACTGCACTTATATGTATTTTTCACATAAATATCCTTCCCAGTCAACTGATTATGTTCTTTATCTTTCATTCCTTTTTTTCCCCTCCCCGTTTTCTTTAACCTGCACTTACATGGTTACTTCAGTTTTATAAACATTTGCCACATAAATTTAATATTGCATATGACTATTTATAAGTTCCTTTTAGTTGCACTGAGGAAATAAGTGCATTAGGAGCAGGGTATTTGTTCATCTAAACCTCATTGTGATCACACCCTACAGATAAAACCCAGCTAAGTGTGTGAGACAAATGCTCCAGCACACAGCGGCTCTGTCTGTGTCTTGGCCGTGTTCTCTGCCTCTGCAGGACTGCTCAGGTCCACCTCTGGGGCTCTGCAGCTGGTCGGAGACGAGAGAGATGCTCCCCCCGGGGCCTCGGGCAGATGGTACAGTCTCTGGAGCAGATGTTGACAGCCAGAGCTCACAGTCTGTCTTTTGGCCAGCTGCAATGCACAGCGCCACACAGCACGACCGAGGCTTGGCCCAGTGTGGCGCTCACCTGACAACCATCCCTCACCTGACTCGAGCTGCACTGCCCAACAGCAGCAGCAGAGTCTGGGCTGCAGCTCCGCCACAGGCCTCCCCTGGGTGATGTAGTGTTGTGCTGTGTGAAGAAAGTGTCACTCACACTGAGTGCAAGCCAGAGCTCCTCTCTGCTTTGTACTGGAGACAAAATGTTTCCTCTAACATGTCAAAATATGGAGCCAATGGAGGCTCGCATTGATGTGCATTAATGTATATTGAGCAGTATTGATTAGGAGGTGATAAAGTGAATGTAAAAGCCACTAGCACATATTGATTTTGCCTTTTCGAATCTATAAAATGATTTCCTCTGAGTATAAGAATCAAGATAAAGGTTAAAAGTAAAAGACCATTGAGGAAAAAAATGATGTGTATTTGGAATATGACTCAAACAAAGTCAACACAAATGATCAGCTTTGGACTTCTTAAAGCTTAAAGACTGATGTTTGAAAAGTGTAGAACCACCACTGGGATTTGTTTACATGTCTTGGATTTGGAGAGGTTGTCTATATTCTGAACTCATTGATTTATTGATTTGGATAAGGAAAAACTCACCCAAACAAACAATAACAGGGGAAAAATGGAAGAAATCTCAGAAGAGAATAGATGAAAATAGTAAGAAGAGTATAGAGGGGGGAAGCAATAATAGATTGTAAACATACATATATAAAGAAGATAGATCCAATAAAAGAGGGCTTGTTTTTGCATTGCACCTGGTCATATATAAAGCTCAATATATTCTGACATCATGAGAAACTTTGCATTGGATCTGCAAATTTGTTTAATCATTAGCGGGCATTGAATTTTTTTTTAGAAATAGGTTTGTGCACTGCAAGGAAATGGTGACATAGAAGACTGATTCCCATCTACCAATAGCCAGATGTTAAAAAGATCACGTAAACTCCCAGAAATGAATGCAACACTTTACTAAAGATCTGGCAGCTGTACTTGAATTTATGCTTGAATATAATACTTGAAATATTACTATTTTATTATTTAATTACACTATTAGTCATCAGAGCAAGCCATGATTGTTTATTTTTTGCATCTATATATCATACTTATTTAGATATTATTTATTTTATTTCAGACATGACACAACACCAAATTCTTTTTTTTTAAAACCCACCGAAAATGAAAAAAAGGATTAAGTTTAATTAATTAACTCCTACCTGCTATATATTTGTTTCCTATTTGCTTCAAACGTAATGCTCATGTACAACCGTAACCTATAATATTTATGTATCTTTTTTGCTTTGAACATTGTTTTCACAGTCTGAATTCTACTAAATCAATCAATTTCAAGGTACGCGTCTTGGCAAACGGTATGTTTCTATGCTCATTATATCCAACAATTTCATTATTTACACCTGTGCTTTTCCTACTCGTATTTGTTTTCATATGAGAATGTGGCAGAGTTCAGGGCCCTTGCAAACAGGTTCGACCCGTTGACTTCAAGCCCCTTAACATCAACACTGAGAGCAGGTGAAGTGGAGGGAAAACTTGTACAAACTTAGAATAACTTTTAGCTTTTTTAAATTAATTTTTAACCAGAATGGTATTATCTGTTTTATTTGAAAAGGACAGCAGACATAGTAGTAGCTAAAGTATTTTTTAAAAGTATTTTATACACATGTTTATGCATATATCTTTTCACTTCAAATAAATGTATCTCTATTTTTCCATACTTCTATTTTATTTCTATTTGTACATATTTTTAAAATGACCTTAGTCTTGCATTTGTGTTCTATATTGTTGTATATTTAGTGTAGCACACTTTTTTATAATTATCTTTATTTTATTTACAGACCTACTTATCTCTATTTCTAATTATATTTCTATTTCTATTTCTATGACAGCAGGAACTGTAACAAAGCAATTTCCCCCCAGGGATCAATAGATCTTTATCACTTCAATTTTACACAAATTAAATCTTCTTTTCTCTTTATTGCTTACTGCCAACATCAGGTTGTGTTGAAATCAATTAATGAATGATGATGCTTGATTTAAGTTGCCCTTAACATCCTGCATTAATAAAAAAAAAAAAAAAAGGAAGTTTTACTGAGATCAGTGCCTAAATTGGAACTAGAGCGCCATCTTGCGGGTATAAGACCTATTTTTTTTAAGTATTTATTAGGGATTAATATTTCATATGGACACATAATCACCACAGGTTTTATTTTATCATAATTAAAAGCAGATGATTACATAAACTAACATGCTTCTTGATGAATTTGATGTGGTGTATGATAGTTTAATGGAATACAATTATTGGCGCCACATACACAATTTTTAAACAACAATGCATTTTTTGAAATCCAGCCTATTCGCTGAAGCAGCAGTTGCAATAAATAGTTTAGCTCGTTGCCACAGAAAAGCAATAATTTCATTTTACTTGATGATGATATATTTTCCTTTCTGTGTTCTGGACCGAGCCGGCCAGCATGGGACACAAAATAAACAAAGAACTGTGGCCGTGAATAGGAGCAAAGATCGTCAATCGTTACGATGAATCACCTGATGGCTAAAACTCCATACCTGTCTGTCAAAATCCGTACGCATGCGCTCTACACCTGCAGTTTTATTTTGCAAAGATGAGACTTCATTTATCCCGCAGTACAGAAATGTTGATCATCACAGCAGATGTAGATACAAACGGGGAGTAACAAAGAATGTTCAAGCAGCTTAGCTTTTTCTAGTTTAATTATACTATATTAAATACGCTAAATAATACCAATATTTCATTATCGTATAAAGCTAATATTCTTCCACCACTGGTTAGAATATTGTAAGAATCGTGTGAAAGTTGGTTTCATATACAGGACATTTGCTGATGTTGGTGCATAAGAACAAACAAAGTTGTAGAATATAGATATGGATTAAGGCAAGTACTTAGTAAGTACAGCTTAAAAAGAAGAAATGAAGAATAGAAAAAAATAAATATATATATTTATATATATAAATAAACATAAACAGTAGAAGCAACATGCACAAATGTGGAGTTATACTATAATAATAATAATAACAATAACAACAATAATAACAAGTATAATAATAGTAATTATTATTATCATTATAACTATATAAAATATTGTATAATGCTTCACGTACTTTTTCTCATTGAATTACACTTATTATACTAATAATATAATATATTTTTATTTATTTATTAAGAAATAAACAAAAAAAGAACAGTGGATTACTTATTAGGAGCCACAATATGAGAACAAGACACTAGACACTTCTAGACAACAAAGACTCAGAAACATATTTACAAATTAGATGTAATGTAAACACAAATAACATACATAGAATAATATAAGGGACAACCACAACAACAACAATGAAAACGACGATACCACAGTACAAAGCCAAACAAACAAAAAGAAAAGAAAAAAAAAAGAAACATGAATTTAGCCCAAACAGAAATATAGAGAGACTGGTAGTATACACAGATTCCTGGATAAAAAGAGAATCATATGGAAAGTTCACTAAATTCAAAGTAACCCTTTAGACCAATTGAGTATGGTTTCAGGTCTAGCATTATTAATTCTGGCTGTTGACCTCTCAAGAAGACAGACATCAAAAAACAATAAAAGCCAGGTTCTCTTGAAATTCGTGACAGGTTCAAACCAGTTCTTAATGATGGTTTTCTTGGCAGCCGTAGAAGCTGCTAGAATTATTATTTTCTGCTGAAATGTAATAATAATAATAATAATAATAATAATAATAATAATAATAATAATAATAATAATAATACTTTACTTAGTTCTCCAATTGAATTGTACTATATGAAATACGATAAATATTAGGCCTTTATTTGTGCGTCTTTTTTTTCTTCTGTTTTTCTGCCCTCGGAAAGCAGTCAGAGTGAGAGCTCCTCCTGCCGCTCACCTCTCAGTCGGACTCGTAAAGCGTTTGACTGACTTGTCAGCTACGTCACCGTATGTCGGCAGAAGAGGCGTTGGAGGAGAGTTTCGGCCGGTTGTCATTCCCAGAGGAAGAAGAAGAAGAAGAAGAGGGTGTGATCGACATTTACCTGTCCAGCCTTACCTGGTGTTCTCTCGCTGTACATGTCGGCCGTCGAGTACCAACTGTTATAGGGCATTAAACACTGGCTTCACTTCGTAGTAAGACGGAGAAGGCTTTAAAGGTACGTCCTTGTTGGGAGCAAATAATTGGAAAAAGCTTGTTTCGGTGTAACAGTTAGCTCACTAACGTTAGCCAAGCAAGCTCACTGTCACCGACAAACAGTCCGCGGTGAAAGAGTATTACTGCTACCATTACGATACATTAAATAGGCTGTAATTCAAGGTATTATCTGGCTAATATGTATGTGGCAGTAATGTTTAGTTAAGCCAAGGTTACAGGAAGTGAAAACCTGAGCACTGGACGTTTAAACTGTTCGCTATCAGAGGCGCCACTTGCAACAGGTTTCCCAGCATGCCTCATTTAACAGACGTTGTTTTTTAAAAGTCTATGCCTGCTTTTTTAGCATCAATTTATTTATTTATTGTCATTTCACTGAGTATGTTCATACACAGAAGTAACAATAATCAGTTTTCTAATATTTTATATTGTCCATGCCTAAAAAAAATAAGCAGACACACAGTTAAGGAATGTTTTAAAGCTTCTAATTGTAAAACACAAACCTAAGATTTTAAGCCCAAAGCTAAAGCTCCAATTTGTGGCTGCTATATGTACTATTTTACCAGTCATTTGAGATATCTTAGTATAATAATGCCTAAAATTCTGTATATCCTTCTGGGAAAATAATGCTTTTTGTCAAGGGATAAAAATAAAAAAAATCTTCAATTGCAAATGGTTTATTTTGGTGACATTTTAAATGTGACATGTAGAGCAAAAGTTATTCTGAAGAAATGTCACAATTTACAGCTTCTATTTTGTTACTTTTTCTGACAGAAGTCACACAATCCATTCAACGACCTTTTGGAAAGTTGAAAGTCAGATAATAATGCCTTTTTATGTAAGTTTTGTGTATTTTTTATTTTTATTATCCAAGAAAACATACTTTTCAAAAAGATGAGGTAAGGTTTTGACAAATATTTGGGGCTGGAGCTCCAGGTGACTCGTGTGAACATGGTGAATATCCTCTATTGACACATGGAAACCTGTCTGTCTCTAACCTGGCTGACTCACCAACACACCAAAAATATGTTCACACTGGTTATTTAATTGCATTATCTCAATGGTAACACAGCACAACATGGAATCCCTTTGTTAAACAGGTCTAACTTAGGTGGTGATAACTTCCCCTCAGTAATCTCTACACACTTTCAAAACAACAACTTTTTTCTTTTAGGACATTGTTCAGGGACACAGGTATAGAATTATGCTCACACCTCCTGAATGCCATCCATTCAGCTCTCAGATGTTTTTGAATGAAATCATTTTTCTTTGAATGTTTTTTTATTGTTGTTTTTCTCTCCCCAGGATGCTAAGCGGATCCTGACTCGTGGCGCCAACATGAGTGTGACATCATGGTTCCTGGTCAGCAGCTCTGGCACACGCCACCGCTTGCCACGGGAGATGATCTTTGTTGGCAGGGATGACTGCGAACTAATGCTGCAGGTTTGTGACTTTGTGTGTGTGTGTGTGTGTGTGTGTGTGTGTGTGTGTGTGTGTGTGAGAGACAACGCTGTAGAAGCATTTGTGTTTACACTGCAAACAGCAGAAGAGTGTCACATGAACTCGGACTGCTCTTCACTGGAGTCTGTCAAAAAGCATTTTAATGCTCTTCACTAATGTCTGACAGCGCAGCTAGTCACAGAAATGTGTGAAACACCAGTGGGAGGCTCCCCACACGCTTCATGTGTGTGCATTTCTGCGTGTGTAACCTGGTGACAGAGCCTCCACACAAAGTTGCCCCTGACACTCTTTCAAACAATGACTTAAATTGCAGCTAAAGCATTCCGCTGCGTTGTTTTTCTGTGCAGCGTCTGTTATAAACACAGTTTCTTTGTGGTTTCTGTATAATACTCTCCCTCCCTTTTTCTCTTTACCCTGCATTTAGGCCACTGAAAGAGGAATGTTGCCTCAGAAGCAGTTGTTTATACTTTCCTTAGTGCGTTATGCTCAAAAGAACCCTGCCAACCACAGACGTCAGTTAAAATGAAAAGTTAGTCATGTCCCCATTTAGGCGTCGCCGGATCCGAGGAAAAAAAAACCTCAGCTTCTCCCAGTCTGAAATGATGCAGACTTTTCTGTTTCTCCACTCTGGACCGCTTCCTGACTTGGCACACAGTCACTCTCTGCTCCAGTCTGTCTTTATTAACCCTTTCATCCTTTGTTTCTCTGTTTGTAGCGCAATGCATTTTTCCCTTTCAGACCACAGTTGAATCTCTGTAACATGAGAATCCAGTTTGGCGTGAAAGGCAGAGAATGAGTGTAGGTGAAGATACCACACAGCACAGCCGGGGGCCTCAATTGAATGTTTGGACTTTCCATGACAACTGGTGTCTAATCAATGTCTGTGTCTCCATGACCAGTATTTAGACCATAAGTCCTCTACAATATTAGTGACTGCATTTGTTTTTCTAGTTCAGTGGTGCAGTAATTGTTTCCAAGCGCCAGAGCAAACATTTTCTCTGTGTTAAGAGGGGCAAAGTGGAATGTAACCAGGATGGTGGTAATTTTGCAAATGAGTTTGGCAGTCGCCTTCAATCTGTTTTTGTGATGAGGAGGCCCAGAGTGCCTAATGAGCAAACAAGAGATGGTGAGCCAGTCTGAATCACAGTACAGTACCTGCTGAATGGCATGTAGACCATGTGCACGCACACCTGAGCTGCACAAACAGGCTTCGGTAGATGCTTTTAAGTGTATTTGTGCACCCTAAGTTTTTTAAGGCTTGTTTGTCTTGCATGTGAGGGATCTGACTCTGCTCAAATGCTACTTTTTCATCCAGTCACAGGCCATAATTAAGGATCATAGCATTGTATGAATGTTAATGATTGATAATGTTCTTTATCAATAAGTCTAATTATTTTCTTGATTAATCATTAAGTCTATATAAAGTAAAGAAAATGGTGATGCAGTTTCCCAGACCTGAATCCAATACTACTGCATGTATAATTATAATAATAAATATATATGACTCTTTCAATAGTTGTTGGCACACAAAATAGGATTTTCCACAACTAGCATGTAGTGCTGCTGATACATTAATAGTGACTGAAAACATACCAACACGCAGCTCATTTTCTTCTCTTTTTTTGTTTCATCTGTATAATAAACATGTGGTATTGACAAAGTATCAACAGTACTTTTGCCAACCTTTATATAGTATTAATTTGTTACATTGCAGAAACTGATCATGCTTTGTGCTTTTGCTTGAAAAATAACAAATATCAAAATATTTCCCAGTTCATTTCCTGACGATTGTTACAGCATTAATGGCTTCTTTGCTTTTCTTTCACTGTAGTCTCGCAGCGTGGACAAACAGCACGCAGTGATCAACTACGACCCGAACACAGACGAGCACATGGTGAAGGACCTGGGCAGCCTGAACGGGGTGAGTGAGTCCATCTCTAGTGTCAGGCTACCTGTCTGCAGCCATTCCCACAGCAGCACAAAACACCTCTCTGTGTGAGCCAGAGGGGGACGAACAGTGGTAATGAGGAGACTGGATTTTCCTGCTGGCCTGGAACCCCCTTTTTTTCTCCTCCCATTCTTTCTGTCTCACTCTGCAGCCCCTCATCTCCTCTCTCTCTTCACCGCTCTGTTGCCACTTCACTGCACCATTATCCCGATGAAATCCAGAGTTGAGCAGTGGGAGAAACCGTTCATTGTTCTCAGAGTGTTTCTTTCGGCCTCGGTAACTGCAGCCAAACTAATCAGAGCAGAACAGCAGCAAGGACCTGTAACTGAATCCAACATTGCTGTGCTTTCCCCCCCAATTCAATACATTAGTCTGTAGAGGATAAGACCTGCTCCTTCATTCTCCTGTCTGCACACTTCCATCATTATCTTTCTTTATGTTTAGTGATCTGATGATAAACTCTGGAATCCCTGTCTCATCACTTCAGGCCTAATTGATCAACAAACAAAATACCCTTGCATGTATCTACCTCCACTTGGCCATTAAACATTCTACACAAGCCTAGACAGACATTGCATAACAACATAATCTCATCAGAGTTTTAATGTGCTGCTGGATTAACTTTTAACGGGAAAATCGCCAATTGCAAAGCACGTTACAGTATCGGAGTGCGTGCTGCAAAGTATTAGAGAGCCTGTCACCTGTGAGTCAACACGTTTACCTCATTAATTGCCAGTGAACGTTATTTGAACTTGCTGTTTCTTTATTTTGCAGACGTTTGTGAATGACCTCAGGATCCCCGACCAGACGTACATCACCCTCAAGCTCTCTGATGTCATTCGCTTCGGCTATGATATCCTTTTTAATATAATTCTTGCAAATTTGTGTTTGGTGAACTTTGTGTCAGTTCTTCTTCTTCTGTTGGAGCCGTTTAAGTTGGTAATTAACTGCCCATGCTGAAATAAGCCAGCTGTTTCAGTTACAGATTTTTTACATTTTTATTTTCCCTCTGTGGTCTTTCGCTCCATCGGCATGTTAATCCCCTGTGGTTTTTCAGTCAGGGGTTTTAGATTATAGTCCACTGTGAACACAAAATCTCCTGCACCCTTTGACCTCAGGAGCAGAAAACTCATGAATGAGAGTGAGTGAGACATCAAGGGGGGCAGCTGTTTTAGGAATGTATGAACAGTGTGTAGTATGTGATCTTGCACATTTTTAAGAAGTGGTTTGCTAAAGATATGAGCTTGTTTGAACTGCGAGAGCTCTGTACTGCTTATCTGTGTTCCTCCATCTTGCAAGCAGTAGATCCTAGTACTTTTACCCTTCTTAGGGGCAAAGCTAGGCAAAAAATTCTCACTTTATATATACCATACACTATAGGTAGCAGATTTGTATTCTTAGTCCTTGTGTCAACACATATCTTACTGACAATTTGTCCTTGAGTAAATGGACAAAATGTAGGTATGTTTGTGTACTTTAACTCCTCTTGCACATGCACATGTATATATCCTGGAGAGGAGTCAACACAAGGTCCCAGAGGAAGCACTTAAAGTGAGTAAACTGACTTGAATTTTCACTTTGGCAAATATCCAGAGTTCAGAAAGGATTACGAACACAATATGCAGCTTTTCTATCAGTGGTGTCAAATGTGATGTAATGTTTGTGACCTTAGTTGGTCAGGTTTCTGTGCCAGCAGTTGTCAGTCAACTTGATGAGCTCAGTGCTTCGAAACAAATTGGATAACTGGTGTTGGAACGGAACTTGTTTACTCCTCTATTACTTACAGTAGCTCTGCTATCTGTAAATTGGCTGTCCCTGCAATGTGTCACCTGTGTAACTTCCACGTGCAGCTTCTATAGCCTCACCTTAACAAACACAGCCCAGCTAAATGCTGGCTACAGTTAGAGCAAATGAAAGACGGCCAAAAGCCCATACAGCTTTGCTGCTGATCGCCATTAACCTGAATGTAACACGCAATGAGTAATTGGTATACAAATGGTCATTTAAATGGTTTAAGTATTCCTGTTACGGGAAAAAAAAGACAAAAAATGAAACATTTAAAGTGTAAACACTAAATGTACCTGTTGAAAGTGCTATTTTTTTGTAAATGTAAGTCATGTGTTCATCCTTTATAATGAGAAATATGAGATAACACTGAGCAGAAGTCCTTAGTGGCTGTTATTCCTTATACTTTGTATGTCTGAGGACCGTTACATCTGTCCTGATTGTTGGCACAAGATTTCTCACATCCTGCTTCCCCTCCTGTCTCTTTGTGCAGCATGAGAAGTACACCAGCCAGTTGCAGCTTAGTATAAAAGTTCTGCAGGCCAAGGCAAAGGAAAAACAGCAGCTCCAGAGCTCAGAGAAGAGCAAAGGATCTGTTTCCAAACTGCAGGACCGGGCTGAGCGAAGAGCCCAGTCTCTCACAGGTAAACACGCCTGTCTGTCAACACATAGTCCATCACAGCAAATATTAGCAGGAAGCCAGCAGGCTTTCTGAATATAGAAGTAGGGTAATTGTTCTTTCAGCCTGTGAGGAAGTGTTTGAACTGAAGTGGATTTGAATGTCATGCGAGGGAGAGGAAGTTTCTGTGTCTCCATGTGCTGCATGACTTTGACTGTAGATCACTTGATAAGGCGGTTGTGGCTTCTTTTACTAGGAGCTTTCCTGGTGTTAGATTAGGCTGCCACGTGAGCTGAGGGGCAACAGTTCTATGGTGTCGGTAGATCTTGACATCCCAGAGTTGGCAGAATGAGTGTAGAGGAGTGCAGAATGAGAGCTTGCCAGACGAGTGCATGGGTGAAGGGTTAAGGACAAGCAGTCTTATCTCTGACAGCCATTCCTGACCGCTGACAAGCGGTGGGGTGCTGCCAAACACACCGATGATGGTTCAGCATGTGTTGTAGAAGAATTAGAAAGGTGTGCAGCTTTATGGTGCCAAGTTGGCACTTCTGTTTGTGGATTTGTAGCTGCTTGTACTTGCAGTTGCTTCCATGCCCTCTGCCCTGAGCTGCACAGAGTAAATCCTGTTGTACAGTATGGGCAACAGGGAAACAGTCAGAGAATTGTTGGTTCAAGAGAAGCGCTTTGTGAATGAAGCTCATTCACACCAACAAACCCTATTCCAGCTGCTGTTGATTTAGCAATTCTCGTGCCTTCTGCTCCATAATTGCCCCCTGTGAGCTCAGAAGGAAATCCACAACTCGGGCTTGAAATATGACTTTTCCAGCACTAGGCTCATATCCCACAGTGGCCTTACAAATAAGTCATTGATTCATGAATTTTAAGCCAACCGCAGTGGTCCTGCAAACCTTTTGTTGAACACGCTAATTATATCCGTGTTTACTAGGGGTTGTGCCGTTACTGTCTGCAGTGTGACCGCAGCCATGACCCAGTCCACCAGAGAGATAACATAGCTAGTCTCCTCTGTCTCAGTAAATGTACAGTCACAAGAAGATAAGGATAGGATGTCATGGTATGTTACAGAAAATAAAGCTGCACTTGTGTTACACTCAGATATACACGTGTGGGGAAAAAAAAATTATATATATATATATATATATATATATATATATATTCGTCACTGTGACAAATAAAGTCCTGTCAGTAGCTGCACAACCAGACTGCATATCTCTGTTGACATTCTCTTTGGTTTGACTGTAAACTTTGATATAATGTAGTTTTTTGTTGTTGTTTAGTCTGTATTGAATGTTTCAGTCTGGATTCTCTGTACAGTGCTGCCAGAGCTGTGTATATCTGTTTTTCTGTGTGCTTCTGATTGTTTTCCCCTGCAGCTATACAGGATGTGGAGTGTGTCCAATCCTCCAGCTGTCTGCAGGGCAGGACACTCCACTTGTACAGTGTGTGACTTATTTAGGCCTGTTCTACAGTGCCAAGACCCGAGGCTACTTAGTATTTATTAGAGGGGCATGAAATGGACAGTTCATCTTCCCTGATGTTGAACACATCAGCACTACGAGATATAAATTGTCCTGATGTTTGATCCCTTTTGTTGCGACTTGCTGTGCTTTCCAAGTTGCCATGTAGTAAGATGATCCAAAAAATTAGTTATCCTCGACAAATCCTTCAACTTTATCTGGAGTTAAAACAACACCATTATTATACAATATTACTTTTTCAACATTATCTGCAATATTACTTATTCAACATAATGTGTGATATCACTTATTCAACATTATGTGCAATATAACTTATTCAACATAATGTGCAATGTTACTTTTTTCAATATTACTTTTTTGTTATAATGTGCAATATTATTCAGCAAAATGTGCAACATGACTTTTCAATATTATGTGCAAAATTATTATTTTTTTCATAATGTGTTTCATAATATGTCATAATGTACTTTTTAAACATAATGTGCAGTATTACTTTTTCAATATTATGTGCAATATTACTTATAGTATGTGCAATATTGCTTTTTTTTAACTTGTTTTTATACACATTTATTACTCTGTTTATTTTATGTTGTCATTTTGCGCTATCTCAGGCATGAGAATTTCCTGCAGGCTTAAAAACTTTTAAAAACTGTGACTCAGTCCACTTGAGCTGTGATACTCACTCATGTTTTCTTTAGCTAAAAGGAGAGAATTGGGTAAGGGGAAAGGAATTAGTAACATGCCCCTCCGCTTCCCTCCTCGCTGTGTTGACGTCTTATTGTGCGTGTCCAAGGCAACAGTGGTGAAGTGCCGCTGATGCTTAGAATTGTGAAGCCTCCACATTAAAATCCAAAGAGCTTGTTCAGCCTATGTATCGGGCCAACAAGCAGCGTCTGGATTATCTGATTAGTGCCATATAGGCTGACTGGCATCATGTGTGGACGGGCAAGCCGGTGGCTAAACACCAGTTCAGAATCAGGGAAATAACACTCATCCCCTCATTATATACAAAGGTCAGTGTGTAAACAATGGATGTCACTGTCTACAGGAAGCCTCACTCTGGTCCCAATCTTTATGCTATATCTTGCATTATATATCTTTTTTTTTTTTTTTTTTTTTTTTTTTTGAAGATTAGGATTAGCCTCGCCCCGGTTCACAGGAGAAGGATTATGTTTTGGTGGTTTGCGTGATACAGTTTCTATCACAGCTGGACCCTTACTACCCCCTCTGTATCATGGGAATGTGTTGTAAAAAGCCAAACAACTGCGGGCATTGTAACACTATGTCCTTCTGTACTCTAATGTTGCAACAATTTGTTGTTGTTAGACCTAACACAGACACAACAAGGTTTTATCATGTGACTAATGTATTGCCTTATAAATACAAGAGGCTTTATACGTTTGTTCTTTCTTTCTCTGGGTCTCTCTCTTGCCACAGTTTATTCATGTGCCTAATGATTTGTGTTTGTCTGTGTTTATGCTTGTGTTTGTGCGTTTGCCTGTTAGCTGCCACAGATTCGCCGATATCCAAGCCGACTCCTCTTTATGGCCAACCATCCTGGTGGGGGGAGGATGAGGACGCAGCCAACAGAAAAAAGAACAGAGGTGGAAAATCTCCAGAACAGGAGTCTCCAGGTCAGAGAATGTATCCGATACAGACTTAATCATATTATTTATACTGATGTGTTTGTATTTTTTAAAGCAAAACATAATTTTGTACTAAGTACTAAGTACTGTAAGTTATCTACGAATTAGATCCTGATTTGTAATGACATGTTTTTCTGTGACACTGCTATCTGACACCTTTGTGGGTCACTGAGAGATGGATGGTGTGAAGCCCAAAGGCAGGTCTCTGGCCGCCAGTTGTGGACTGTTAGCCAGGCCGCACAGTGCCAGGCCAGTGGGCAGAGCCTGTCTGCCTCGTGATGGATTATGACCCTCTAAGCTTCTGGGGGGGGGGGTGATTGTTTGTCTCATGGTGCCTGGGCTGAAACAGATTACTCCCGCTCAGCTACCCTCCGTTGGACCCTGAGCTCCTAAAGTGATATTTGGCCACATCCAACTGGCACCCAAAGACCAACTGCCGTTTTTGTTTTCTCAGTCCAACTGCTGGAATCTTTGTATTATTTGTAGCTCCCACTTTCAGAGATTGTGGGACATTGACAGCCCAATCATGTAAAATCAGTTTATTTAGCATTGTTCACCTCTGAAGTTTGACTTACTAAGCTGTTATTGTGAGCAGGAATGCACAGTATGGTATTTGTCAGTTCATTCAATCAATAACATTTTTCTCGTAGCTGATACAGTTGTAAAATAATGGATAATTTCACATTTTTGTACTTTAAAAAGACATTGAACAGAGATGTCACTGTATTAAATACCTAATACAAAAACATCCATTTCCTGTTATCATCTGATAATTAAGCTTAAAGAGGAACCAAAAAAAACATAAATGTTATGAATAAATTATATTGATTCTATACTCATTTAATCACATTGTGTATTTCAGTATGTAGAACCATTACTGATGCTGTCCTTTCACAACTTTTCATTTTCAACAGAGCATTCTAAAGACCTGTCTAGATTTGAGGTCAACGGTTCTCTGTCCGACAGTCATGCCAAGTCCATCTTCTCTTACCGCCGGGAGCCCAGCTACTTTGAGATCCCAACAAAGGAATTACATCAGCGACCTGCCAAGAAACCCGAGTTGCAGGTTCACGAGGTCCCTACAAAGGACACTCCAGATCCCACTGAGGATGTCTCCTACACCCCCACGCCTCCTGTGGTCCAAAGCCACGCCTCCTTCACCATCGAATTTGATGAATGCACGCCAGGTAAAATGAAGATAAAGGACCACGTGACCAAGTTTTCCTTCCGCCAGCAGCAGCAGCAGCAGCAGCAGCAGAAGCAACCTTCCATAGAGCTCGTAACCACACCCACTGAAGTGATGTCAGCAGAAAGCAAAGTTGCTGATTGGCTGGTCCAAAGCAATGCAAGCATGATGAGCAGGAGGAGATCACAGGTGGAAGACATGTATAGCACAAACAGTGACCCGTCACTTCTGAAGAGCACCAATAGTGAGTATACAGATGGGGTTGGATCATTGTGTGTAAAACTCCATCTTCCGATTGAACCCAATAAGAATCGTCAATAGTCGATTCCAGCATAATAACAATGGTGGTCTACATCATCTCTTTTCATATGTTGCTCTTGGCTTTGCGAGCATACATTGGCATCCAAACACGACTGGTATAACACATTTGTGGGGATAATGGATAAAGGGGATAAGGTCCACTAGGTCTAACTAGCTACCTAGCACAGACTACCTGTTATTGATTACATTGCAAACAACAAATCAAATATGATGTAAGCAGTTTGTGGTTTGAGACTAGCAAAGAGTTGGTGCTGATCTGGAAACAGTTTTCTTGATCAAGAGCCAGTTCTTTGGCTGTCAAAATGCAAAGAACTGGTTCAAGATTACACTCCAGCTCCGAACCAGCCCTCCAACTGCCTTGGTCGAAAAAGGGGTTTACTATATGTTCAGCTTAAAATTCTCAGATCGTCCAAAAAATCATCAAAGCATCAACAGCTAGATGCACATTGCCAGTTGATTCAAACTATCGTAGATGATCAATTCAATTGATTATTAAAGTCTGTTGATTTTTACCAACTCCGGCTTTGATTGCAGAAATGTGCTAACTTGTGGTCTTTCCATCAGCAAACCACCATGAAGATGGCAATCAGAGTGATTCAGGGGATCCTGAAATCAATGGAAGTGATTTCCTCCAATCAGAACCTCAGATTGGGTCCCAGGTTTCTCCACAACCTTTAAGAGCTTCCCCGCCACAACGATTCACCTCTCCCGACTCTGAGGAGCCCTTGTCCTACTCTCCGCCAGAATCTCAGTCCCTATCCAGTCTTGGGAAGTCTGAGCCTCACCAAGCCTTTGTCATTGAATTCTTTGATGATAACCCAAGAAAGAAGCGCTCCCAGTCCTTCACCAATAACTCATCTCCACCTGAGCCCTCGGGCCTCAGGGTCCAGCTGGACAAGGTGAGAAAAAGCTCAAGCCCAAATGGGGAGAGACATGTCCCATGTCCAGCCTCCACCACACCCCCAACCCAACGATACACTGTCCCCCTGAAGGGCCCTGCTTCCACAGGCTTCCAAAGAGCTGGTTCTCTGCGAAGGGAGAAGACAGAGGATCGGATCAGCACCAGCTTTTCCTCTCGCTCTTCTTCATCGGTGTCTGTGAGGCCCTTTAGTAGTGTGGGCCGAAGGTCCAAACTTGCCCAGGAATTTACTGCAGAATTTCTCAAACAATCAAAGCAGTCCACCTCTGCCAGCTGGGAGAAAAATACATCCAGTCCCCCTACAGCAGCTAAAACGGAGATAGCGGGTGTATCCCAGACTAGTCCCTCTCCAAATAAAGCTCCCTACCAGCCACAGACCTCCTCTCCGATCCACCAGCCTGTTCCCCTCAAGGCTCCAGTGATGCCCATGGCGTCTCAGAGTGGGGAGGTCAAGAGCCCCCATGTCGGCCCCAGGAACGAAGAGGAGGACAGTCTGAGTGACGCAGGAACCTACACCATTGAAGCAGACATTCAAGACAGAGAGCTAGAAGAGGCAAGGAGCAAGATTGACCAGGCAAGTTTCTGTCCATTTATAGAAATTTGACAATATGTTGCTTAAAGGGATAGTTCGGATCTTTTGAAACGGGCTTGAATGAAGTACTTACTCATAGTCAGTGTATTTCCTTCAGTGGATGGTGAACGGCAGTTTAGAGAAGCAGGTAAGATTACAGGCGCAGAGTCTGTTTTTTAATATTTTTCTTTCTGCCACTTTAAAAATGTTTACGATGCCATATTTTTCAGCACAATCTCACCTATATGACCTGATAATTAATTTTTTCATTTTGACTTACTGGATCAACAAAAAACACATGCAACTGTGAGCACAGGTTGCAAATTTAACGTATTGCTAAAATGAGGCCACTAGTTCTATATTTTTATACTACTATTTTTATTTTTTATAATATATATTGACCTTATCCCCGGTTTCACTTGGCCTATCATCATCAAACAAAAACTGGCATGGAGTTTCAAGTCAGTACTTTTAAAGGGAAGTTTGCGGCAGGGCTCCATGTTGCTTTGTTTTAACTTTGTGACATCATGAAGAAATAATGCACAGGCACTTTCGTGGACTCCAGAGGTTTAAGCAGGGGCAGCGGCAAAACACATGTCATCCACTTACAAAAAAATTCTGTTCTGTATATTTAGTGCCAACCGTAATCTGCTGTAGGTAATAAACTAACTATGACAAGTACCTCATACAACCCCACATTAATACATTTGAACTATCCTTTTAAAGGAAAAAAGTTGACTTTGCAATCACCAGTGTCCTCTTTCTCTTGGGCGAAAGTCCCACTTAAAATCAGCCGTTGACATTGGCAGTCCCACTTTCTCCTTTCCTGCACTTATTAGCTTGCTTTTTTCCTGACAGGTGTTTGGTGTTTTTGAGAGCCCAGATCGAACCAACCAGAGTGAAGCAGAACCCTCATCAGCATTTAGCCCTCTTATTGTTGAGAGCAGGGAGCAGCATAGGCAGAGTAGCTGTGGGGAGGTGAAGCCAGCTCCAGAACAGGGACAGAGTCTGGTGAAGGTAAACCTTCCTGCTCAGGTTGTGAACAATGATTGGGTGTAATAATTAGTAGTTTTATAACCAATTCTAAATATTTAAATTGACAAATCAGCATGGATTGCTGTCTTAATTTGCCGTCTTGGGGTTTCCTCTGTTTTCTGGTGCATCTCTGTATTGATTTCTAGATTTGTCTCATCTTGCCTCACAAGCTCTGGGTTCTTCATTGATTTTCTTTCTAACCAGATATAAGAAAAATCATGTTTTTATTACAGTTGAACTGCACACTTACTCATGAAACAGATGCTTTGTGGAATCTTCTGCTGTTTGACATATCGACTTTGTCCTACTGAGGAAATCATTTCAAACTGTGCTGTTTTCATTTTGTTTCATATATCTTTTTTTTTTTTTTTTTTTTTTTTTTTTTTTTTTTTTTTTTAAAGATATTGAATAAGTTGTATGTTATCTCATGCAGGGCCAGTCAGCAGGTGCAGTGTTACAGGGGGCTCCAAAGTGGATGTCTTGCTGGGCCAGCTTGGCAGACAGCTACACAGAATCTGGCCCTTCGTCTGGCCTCTTTGACATTCCTACGCAGATGGAGCTGTCAGGAGGGGGTAAGCCACCTGACGAGACACGACTCCATTTGAAATGATAATGAGACACCCTGATGAATATGAATGATATTCATCTTCAGTATGTGTGGTTAATATGCATTCAAATTGTTTCACTTTAGCAGGAGGTACAATCATCCACAAGGCCACGCTCAGCCGACACCACAACAGCACCGACTCGGATGGTTCGAGGGCTCGGCGCGTCCTGCCCCAGGTACCGCCGGGGGAGAAGAGTGACATTCCAACTCCCAGCATTCATGTTCATTATGACCCACATTCAACTTTTGACGTAGTGGAGAATAGCTCGGTGGCCCCGGGGTCTCAGGACAGCCTTCACCGGTTATCAGTGCAGGACGACGTAGAGCCTGACAGCCTGAGTGACGCCAGCAAGTCAGACGATGGTTCCATCATAGAGAAAAGGAGGAGGCCGCTGTCGGATACAGAAGAGAAGAAAAATGTAGACAGACTCTCAGCCAAGTCTACATCATTCTACATCGGGTCAGAGGAATCCCAACCTGAATGTGGGGGGTCAAACTCAAGCACTCCCAAGACTGAAATAAAACACACAACCAAAATGTTCTCAACAGCCACCCTGACCAAACAGAGAGGTAACCAAGACTCTGGAAAAGTCAAGCCCAGTGTCTCGGCTCCTACCTTGAGACAGAGTGCACAGAGTCCAGAGTCCAGAGACGGGACTGTATCCCCATTAATCAGGCAAGAGAGCTTCACCAAGGAGCGGCCTAGCAATGCCAGATTACCCAACATCTCTAGCCTGTCTAGTCAGAGAGGCCCAGATGGGGAATCATTCCAGGCAGCCTGCCATCAGGACACTCACTCTTACCTCAAAGAGACAGAGGATGTTCTGGCTGTTCTGGAGGCCAAACTCCAAGCAGGACAATCGGAAAAAACCCGGTCTCCAATTATGGACTCTCTTTCTGCGGAGTCTGATGTTGATACCTCCAGCACAGTCAGCCAACAAAGCAATAAGACCAGGCCAAACACACTGAGTAAGAAACCTTCTGTTAGTCTCCATAGGGAGAGGTCTTCAGCCAGTATAGCTAGTCAGGACTCAAGTCAACAGTCCGCTTCATCAGAAAAACGGCGCCCTCAGGGAGCAGAGAGCAACAATAAGACTGAGTCTGTCAGGAGGCCGGTTGGACTGAGACGTAGCATTGGGAAACGTGGCTCCACAGACCTAAGTGATGACCCTCAGAGTTTACCTTACTCTGATCAGGAGTCTAACAACCATCAAACCCGCAAAAAATACACAGTGCCCCTTCAGAAAGAGGACGCCAAGACCACTAGAGTGTCCCAGGCCTTGAATCGTGCCAACAGCTTGTCAGCCCCAAGACCCACCAGAACATCCATGCTGCGCCGGGCTCGCCTGGGAGAAGCTTCAGACAACGAGGGCACAGAGACAGAGCGGGCGTCCCAGGAGGCAGGCAATCCCCTGGCTAAGCAACCCCAGGAAACCAAGAAACTCTCCAGGCTGGATATGCTAGCGATGCCTCGCAAGCGGACAAGCTCGTTCAACACACCCAGCGACACCGAGGCCTCTTCCGCACTGCAGGGGACTGGTAGGAGCACAGGATTCTCCAACCGCAGCACAGAGTCCGGAGGCAGCTCCGTTCGAAGGGCCTCTGGTCCGAAGATTGTAGACAAGCTGCAGAAGGCACCGATCAACAAGACACCAATCAATCGTGGACGCTCAAGTAGCGCCAAATATACCAGCAGCACCACAAGTGAGTATAATACAGACACTCATATCTGTTTCAAGGAGTTTAAAGTACAACTTACTCCATATGTTGTTTCCATGGTGTAGGAAAGTTCAATAATAACAGTTACTCTCTTTCAAAGTCAGAAATCAAGTCTGATGTCTTGGGGAGTAAAGTCTGCTGTACAGACCTAGAATGGGGAATTTTGTTCATCTGGAGAATATTTTACTTTCTCATATGCCAATGAGCTTTATTGTAGTGTTTGTAATGACATGTATTCGTTTTCAAAATAGGTGTAGTTTCCCTTTTAATCAACCCTAGTGGTGAATTGGTTTGATACATTCATAGTGGTCAGTTTTCATACTGTATGTTACGGGCATAACATCTGGGTTCTGTATTTCAGCAGCTTTTTTCATAAAAAACTGGTATTTGGGAGGGGAATTGACTCAAGGTTTTCAATAACTCTAACTATTACATATTTTCATGGTGGTGCACTAATAGTTCGGTATCTTCCTGACTGGGAAATTAACTTTTAACCATCTGTGTGGTATTTTGGTACAAATGCACAGGTGGAGAAGAGCAAACAGGAGCATTTGTCGTTGTGCTTGCTCAATTACAAAAGGAGTCTCATACTTTAACACGTTTTTTGACAAAATTGGATTTTCCTTTACCTGCACAGTATTTTCTCATGCAGTTTATGGTCGTCCATGAGGATTCTGAAGGCATAATTCTAGCCATGTACAAAATGATTCATGCTGCCTTTCCTGTGCTACTTTTCTGGTACTCAGCTGTGGAAAACAAGTCCTTATTTAATTTAATAAATGATTAAGTTGTAAATGATTTTGAATCTGGAAATAAATTTAAAAAAAACCAGAGCCATCTTTCTGATAACATTTAGCTGCAGAAATGAGCTCTTCCACAGTAACTTTTCTTATTCTGGGAAGGTCTTTGGTGACGACATCTAACAGGCTTGGTGGTGTTTTTCTTGCCCGTATTCTTTGATGGTATTTCTATTTCTCTCTTGTTTTCCCCAACTTCTCTATTCTCATCTTCCTGTAACTCAAACCAATTCACAACACCAAGGCTCCCGGAGGCGACAAAAAGGCTCTGACTATACCTCTACCTCAGACGAAGAGTACGATTCAAACCAGAGCACTCCTAAACACAAACGCTCCCAACCTTCCTCAGCTTCCAACAGCCCGCGGCATCAGCCTCGGCCTCAGCCGGTGGTCGCCCTGCGCCCGAAACCTCGCAGCAGAGATTCTGAAGAGGAGAACCACGAGGGAGACGCCTATCAAAACTGGTCCAACCACAGTTCAGAGATTGCACGGTAAAGAATATTCTTACAGACACAAAAGATGGTTTCACACGTGTAGTCTGTAGCATTCTTTACTGAATTTACCAATAAGGCCTCAATTCAACAAAAAATAATAAAGATATTCTTATTACTCTCTTTCTGCCCTGCTAGGTTGAGTCAAGACCTGGCTAAAGATCTGGCTATCTTGGCCAGAGAGATCCATGATGTGGCAGGTGATGGTGAACCACAAAACCCAGAAGGCGAGAGCAGTGCACCTGTCTCCACAGTGACCACTCATGAACAGGTACAACAAACATTATTCTCAGGGCATTTGTTGTTTAATCTAACACAAAAAAGCATCAAACCTCTACGGACTGACTAAACCTTAAGATGACTTAAAAAGAGGAAACGTGTGTCAGTGCTTTTGTAGCAGTTTGTATGTGGTACATTGTTCTACTTTGACTCTGCAGATCTGTTGCAGTGATGTCTTTTTAAAATTTATAAAAATGCATCAAAATCGTTTTTTATTTGGCATTTAAAAGGTAAAATCGCTTAAATGAATTCATGAATTTTTTTAAGCTATGATCTCGACTGATGTTCCTTAACCGCTTATCCGCACTCGAGTCGCGGGGGCTGGAGCCGATCCCAGCTGACATTGGGCGAGAAGCAGGGTACACCCTGGACACAATCGACACTTCCCCGATGGCTCTCCCATCCCTTCACTCTGGTCTGCTTCTCGCCCCCCCGTCACCCCCACCTCCCGTACTGTCAACCTCAACAACCTTTGTTTCCCCCCCCCTGCTCCCCCATCCATCTCCCTCGCACTACTGAACTGTCGCTCCCTCTCCAATAAATCACCTGTTATTTCTGAACTACTACTGGACAACAACATTGGCTTGCTTTTCCTCTGTGAAACATGGCAACAGCCCCTGGAATTCTACGCTCTCAATCAAGCCACTCCCTCCAACTACAGTTACATCGCCAAGCCCCGCCTCTCCGGGCGAGGGGGAGGTGTTGCCGTTCTTCATAAACAATCACTACACATCACTGAACTGAACCTCAACCTCCCACCTATCTTATCCTTTGAATATCTTGCCTTCTCCCTCCCCAACTCCATTACCTCTGTTCTCATTTACCGCCCCCCTAAACCACACCCCCTTTTTCTCTCGGAACTCTCGGAACTCCTCACCATTGTATCCGCTCTTTCCCCCCGCCTCCTACTCACCGGTGACTTCAACATCCACATTGACCAGCCCAATGCTCCACTGACATCTGACTTCCTCTCTCTCCTGGACTGTTTTCATCTCACCCAACACATCAACTTCCCCACTCACCCCAAAGGCCACACCCTGGACATTGTCTGCTCCTCCTTCCCACTCATAATCAACCCCCATCCTCTCCCCTTCCCACTCTCTGATCATCTCTGTATCCTCTTCTCCGCCCCTCTACCCTCACCCCATAACCCCCAAAAGCGCACCATCTCCTACCGCAACATCAAAGCAGTAAACCCACTCACGTTCTCCCAGCTCATATCCTCTGCTCTTCCCCTTGATTCTGCACCCTCTTCCCCTGACGACTACACCATCATGCTCAACACGATCCTCTCTGACTCCCTTGACTCCTTAGCCCCCTGGAAAACTTCCTCTGTCTCATTCACCAACTCTGCCCCCTGGTACACACCGGAACTCCGCACCATGAAACAAACCGGCCGCCAACTTGAACGTCTCTTCAAATGAACCCACCTCACTGTCCACGCCGAAGCTCTCAAACTACACACTTCCTCCTATCGTGACGCTCTCCATGCTGCCAAATCCGCCCACTACTCATCCCTCATCAACAGCACCAACCGGAACCCCCGCATCCTGTTCTCCACTGTCAACAAACTGCTCCAGCCACCGGCCATCAATCCACCCTCCTCCCCGGACCTCTGTAACTCTTTCCTCCTTGCCTTCAACAACAAAATCTCCGAAATCAACAGCTCTCTGACTGCCACCGTCAGTAACTCCCCCTCCACCACCTCTCCTCCCCTACCACTCCCGCCCCCCCCTCCCTGACCTCCCCCCCTTCCCTCCTCTCACTGCTCTCTCCCCTGTCGACTCCTCCTACATCCTGGACATCATAACCGCATCCAAGACAACCACCTGCTCCCTTGACCCCCTCCCAACGGCCCTAACCAAGGCCTGCCTCCCTGTCCTCTTCCCTCACCTCACCACCCTCCTCAACCAGTCCTTGTCCCTTGGTCATTTTCCCACTGTCTACAAACTCTCCTCCATCAGCCCTATCCTCAAAAAGCCCACCCTGGACCCAGCCAACCTCTCTAACTACCACCCTATGTCCAACCTCCCGTTCCTCTCCAAAACCCTGGAACGCATCGTCGCCGCTCAACTACACACCCACCTCCAGTCCAACAATCTCTACGAATCCCTCCAGTCTGGATTCCGCCCACTTCACAGCACCGAAACCACCCTTGTCAAAGTCATCAACGATCTCCTCACCTCTGCAGACTCTGCGCCATCTCGGTGTTGAGGGCACTGCACACGACTGGCTCACCTCCTACCTCACCAACAGGCAACAGTTCGTCTCCCTCTCTGGCCACACTTCCTCTCTCTCTCCAGTCACACAGGGGGTCCCTCAAGGCTCAGTCCTCGGACCCCTCCTCTTCATCTGCTACCTTTTCCCCCTTGGTCACATCATCCGCAAACTCAACCTGGACTTCCACTGTTACGCCGACGACACCCAGATCTACATCAGCACCAAACCCACCCAAAACCCCCCCCTCACCCACATCGAAACCTGCATCTCGACAATAAAATCTTGGCTGACACACAACTTTCTCAAACTCAACAGTGACAAAACTGAGCTCCTCCTCATAGGCACCAAATCCACCCTCAAAAATACCGGACCCATCTCACTCACCATCGACACCTCCACCATCACTCCCTCCCCCCTGGCACGCAATCTTGGTGTTATCCTGGACCCCACCCTCTCCTTTGATCCTCATGTCCGCTCCACCGTCAAGACCTCCTACTTTCACCTCCGCCGCATCGCCAAAATCAGACACTGCCTCTCTCCCCCTGCTGCCGAATCCCTCATCCACGCCTTCATCTCCTCCCGCCTCGACTACTGTAACTCCCTCCTCACTGGCATCACTTCACGTTCCCTCCACAAACTCCAACTGGTCCAAAACTCTGCTGCCCGCCTCCTTACCCACACCCGGTCCCGCCAACACATCACTCCTGTTCTCCACTCTCTCCACTGGCTCCCCATCAAACAGCGCATCAACTTCAAGATTCTCCTCCTCACCTTCAAAGCCCTCCACCATCTGGCTCCCCCTTACCTGTCTGACCTCCTCATCCCCCACTGCCCCACCCGTGCCCTCCAATCCTCCTCCACTCTCTCACTGACAGTACCACCATCTAAACTCAAATCCTTTGGCGACAGAGCCTTCTCCCGAACTGCACCCCGACTCTGGAACTCTCTTCCCCAAACTGTCCGCGACTCACCTTCACTCTCCACATTCAAGTCCCGTTTGAAAACCTACCTCTTCTCCCAAGCTTTTGACCTCCCCTACCCATAACCAGTTTCTTGTCTTGCTCCCCACCACCCTGCTCGTTTTTTGTTGTCCCCCCCCCCCCCCCCCCCCCTAAGTGACCTAAGTGCATGTTTTTGGACTGTGGAAGGAAGCCGGAGTACTCGGTGAGAACCCACGCTGACATAGGGAGAACATGAGGACTCCACACAGAAGAGCCGCAGGCGGGAGGCGAACCGGCGACCCTCTTGCTGTGAGGCGTGAGCGCTAATCACCATGTGTAGCCCCTATTAACTAATTGAAAGTTAAAAATTATATTACTATATACAGTATTTTAGAGCAATTTTAGAAAGGAGACATCTTTGTTTTTGTTTTTTGTATCCTTTAAACCTAACACTGCACAAAAATAAAAATGCGTCAAAATCAATGCAGTTTTGGAAAGTTTTTCTGAAAAAAAAGTGGACAAATAAAGGTGGACAAGTGGAAGTTTTTTTCCGCTGTTTTTCCCCCTTAACGGTGGCATTACATAAACAAACACAGTTGGTTAAAAGATTTGACTAGATGAAAGTGGAAAATAATATTATGGAATTATTATTAATTAATATGGAATTTCTGTCTCACCTTTTTGAACTGAGGCATAAGGACTAATACATCAGCATACAGAGATCGTCTGTCTTATATCGTAAAACTAATTTCTGACATGTGTTTTGTTGCAGCTGGTTCATCGTATTCCAGAGGCGGGATTAAACTACCAGAGAGTCCCACCAAGTTCTGCATCTATGAGGGAACCTGACCAGAGCTCAAGTGACCAAGAACAAGTGTCTAGACCGCGAGCTCGCAGCAGAGATGACGTATGACACAATGTGCAGCTTCACCTTATTCATAGAAACTCTACCATGCCAGCACTGTGGGATCATTACAAGTTGTTGGGGTTTGTTTTTGTCAGATCATTGTGGACAATCTGATGCTGAATCCAGTGTCTCAGATCACCATGGCCATCAGAGAAAACACTGAGCAACTTGCTGACAAAATGAAGTAAGATGTTACTCCTTACTTATTTTCTACTTACAGTAGTGTTCAAAATAATAGCAGTCCAATGTGACTAACCAGATTAATCCAGGTTTTTAGTATATTTTTTATTGCTACATGGCAAACAAGGTACCAGTAGGTGCAATAGATTCTCTGAAAACCAACAAGACCCAGCATTCGTGATAGGCATGCTCTTAAGGCTGTGCAATTGGCCAATTAGTTGAAAGGGGGGTGTTCAAAAATATAGCAGTGTGGCATTCAATCATTGAGATCATCAATTTTGTGAAAAAACAGGTGTGAATCAGGTGGCCTCTATTTAAGGATGAAGCCAGCACTTGTGGAACATGTATTTCTCTTTGAAAGCCTGAGGAAAATCGGTCGTTCAGAAGAACAGCGTACTTTGATTAATAAGTTGATTGGAGAGGGGAAAACTTATAAAGAGGTGCAAACAATTATAGGCTGTTCAGTTAATATGATCTCCAATGCTTTAAAATGGAGAGAAAAACCAGAGACATATGGCAGAAAAGGGAAGACAACCATCAGAATGGCAGAATGGCAAAGGCTCAGCCAATGATCAGCTCTAGGATGATCAAAGACAGTCTGGAGTTACCTGTAAGTGCTGTGACAGTTAGAAGACGTCTGTGTGAAGCTAATCTATTCACAAGAATCCCCCACAAAGACCCTCTGTTAAAAAAAGGCATGTGCAGAAGAGGTTACAATCTGCCAAAGAACGCATCAACTGGCCTAAAGAGAAATGGAGGAACATTTTGTGGACTGATGAGAGTAAAATTGTTCTTTTTGGGTCCAAGGGCCGCAGACAGTTTGTGAGACGACCCCCAAACTCAGAATTCAAGCCACAGTGCACAGTGACGACAGTGAAGCACGGTGGTGCAAGCATCATGATATGGGCATGTTTCTCCTACTATAGTGTTGGGCCTATTTATCACATACCAGGGGTCATGGATCAGTTTGCATTTGTCAAAATACTTGAAGAGGTCATGTTGCTTTATGCTGAAGAGGACCCACATGCCATGCCTTGCCATGTAGCAATAAAAATTTTTACTAAAAACCTGGATTAATCTGGTTAGTCACATTGGACTGCTATTATTTTGAACACTACTGTACTTTATTCCTTAATTTAATATGGATTTGATGTAAATCTTTATTGGTCTGACAACTTGGGACTGAAAGGACTGGGATGTAATCTTCTGGATGGATTAGATACCGATAAAATGGTGAGATGTGGCCACAAGTTGTTGTCTTTCTTTTATCAAAGAAGTATACTGTATTTTGGTATTCCTTGATTAGATATACAGAGCTTAACAAATTATTAGACCAAAGGTTTGTGCCACAGCTGTCCTAAATTAACAGTATAAGTAATTTATAAAAAAAATGTGTATGTTTCTGTAATGGTTAACACACCAGTATGTAGAAGCTCTTTAACCGAAATTATGTTTTTAATGCTAAAATATAAATATTTATCAATTAATTTTCAAATTTACTGTTTTCCAAAAAAAGTGTAAAATAGTAAAGCCATTATTATTTCTTGATTTAAGATGTCAAATTATAGTTATTTACTTGCATTCCTGAACAGAAAAATGAGTTTTAGTGGTTAAATGTTCTGCTTGATTAATTTCTGACTTCTTAGAGAAGCCAAGTGAGCTGGCTCAAATCTTTAAATAACAACAACATTTTAGTTTTAAACAAGCTTTTGAAAGGGTTCTAAAATATTGATGTCCTTTTTAAGGAACACTAAGAATCCAACTTTCTAACCACTGAATCTGACATGATGCACGCAGGGTACTGTTCCAGGACAGGATGGATATCTGGGAAGAAATTGAGGCCAAGGTTAATTCCGACAATGATGTCCCTGTTGTCAAAACCTCCAACAAGGTTGGTGATTTATGTCTGTCAGTGTTAAAGTTAAATGTTTGCCACTTAAAGCTTTTTGCTTAAGCTAAGTCGGATGTGCATAATTTCAGGAAATCACGTCAATCTTGAAGGAACTCCGGAGAGTTCAACGACAACTTGAGGGTGAGTCAACCTGACCCTAAACAAAATGAATACAAATGGCATAAATAACTACATAGAAAATGAGCTAAAAAAGACTATTTATTATTTCCCCCAGTCATTAACACAGTCATGGAGCCCAGTGGGCAGCCAGAAGCATTCAGGGCCTCTGTGGTCTCCTCCTCATCTGGCACCCGGCCCTCCAGACCTCCTGCCTCACGAGACTGGAGAACAACCCACTCTGTCTCCAAACGCGGCGGCGGCCCGAGGCCCAGTGAGAGCGTGAGGAGAGCAGCTGTGACGCCGGACGATCTCAGAACAGGTTATTTGGTTTGAGGTGTGAAGTGATCAGAGCCAGGTGTCCAACCATCGTACACACAATGAAACCAAGAGGGAGGGAAGTGAGACTGTAGCCTCCCGTACATCCAAACCTACACACTACTGCACTATGAGCACTACACACCTTCACAGTGACACCTGAACTAAACACTCGTAGAGGCCTACATAAGAGGTGAAGATTTAAGGAAGTACCAAAAATACTTCAATAAACCTCACCTCCAAACTATACTTGATTCTCTGTGTTAGAGGCCGACCTCTTTATTTGCCAATGATATGACCAACATTGCTGATTTTAAAAAGCTCATTGTATTTACATGTTTATTTGAAAACCAGCCTGAGCATAATCATCTCAGGGAAAACTACTAATATATATATATATATATATATATATATATATATAAGATGTCTATGTTTAGTGACAAATCACATTTATGAGGAAATATGGTTTTGTTTTGGCTGGAAAGAACTGCAGTAACAGCAGCAGATCTCAGCGTATCCTCAGTAAACCCACTGCTTTCCCTTTATATATTCCCCTCCGTGTTCTTGTCTGTTTTTTCTCTTGGTGGACCAGATTTATCGAAGAATGTAAAAAGTATTTATTAGGGCTCTTTTGTGAGCCGAGACAACATGACTTTCAGTGAGTTGGTAGACTCTAGTGTCAGACCAATTCATGTTATATTACACAGTTGCTACCAGCCAATTTCTTGAGTATTTATTCTGTTAACATTTCCCAGTGGAGCAACTCTGCCCAGGCGCTCCTAAGTAGATGGACACTATATATTTTGTCCAGCCGGAGATGAAAATCTCTCTGGAATGCGTGGCCTCAGTTAAGTCACCTGGCAGCCATGAACTCAAGTGGCTATAAAACAAGATTTTTTGAGCATTCCTGGCCTCTGTTGTTGTTTTCCGTGCCTGAAGAGCACAGTCAGTTCTGAGGTTTGGCCAAAGATAATCATAAAACAACTGACAGGAATGAGTCTTCTTTATCACACCATATCTTAACCTCCATATGCTTAAAGGGATAGTTTGTTAATCAGTGTTGAATGATGTTCTTATCCATAGCCAATCAGTGTTTACCTACAGTAGATGACGGTCAAAACATCCCTTGTTTGGAGAAGCAGGCAGGATCACCGGCATGCAAGCTGAGCAATATATAGTTTGTACAATGTATTAAACCATAGACTGTGAGTTTAAATATACTCTAAGTATTTTTCACTTTACCTTGCTGTCAGATGGCACTTTTCCAATGGGGAACCACGCTCTCTTCAAAGCATCCAGACTCCTTTGACAGAAATACTAATCTGCCTTGATCTGTTAGTTTGTTTAAATTATTTTGTGACTTTGGTGAATAGAAACTAAACCTTTAAAAAGTCACACAATGAATGAATGAATGAATGAATAAAATATCTTTATTTCAAACATGTTTTAAAACAAAGCAAATAGGCCTTACGACTAAGTGCAATGATGTAATGATCTTAAAAAAGGAAAGCCTGTGTGAAACCTTGTTGTCAGTCTCAATAAACAAACTCTCCAGGCACTTAAATCTAAATAGTTCATGTTTGATAAAACAACCTAACTGATCATGGCAGAAGACCAGCAAATCCTGTGTTCTGCGGTGTAAACTGTGAGGTACTGTCCTAATAACTGGAACCTGCATCTCAAAACTCACCGATCGCCATCTACTGTAGGTAATAAACTGACTATGGATAAGTACCTCATACAACTACATTACACACAAAAAACTACCTCTTTAAGAGCTGTTGGAGTTGTGGTAAGATGTTATATTTCCTCTCTCTTTAGTCACAAGGTTGTTTTCGCTGGGTCCTCACATGACAGGAGAAGAAATGTAAATTTAGCATTAAAAGTTGACAAAGTCGAGTGTGTGACTGTAAATCTGATTATTTTGTTTGTGTTCTGTATGTAAATATCGAAAGATATCCGTATGGCATACAAAATACCTCTCAATCTTGTCTTTTGCACTAATGTAGTACAACACTATCCCCTCGACCTGATATGCTGCAAACTGAAAGTTACTCTCCTGCAAAAGATTGTAAACATTTGATGCTGTTGAGGTTAAAGCAGGAGATAAGGGCGACCAAGTGCACCAGCAACTTTCTGTTTCCCTCTTCACTGTCCAGATTGTACTTGTGATTTAAAATTTGGAAGTACCTTTAAGTGCCACAGAGCATTTGTGGGACAGTGTTTACAAACTCGCACAAAAATTGAATGTTTGTCCTATTATCTTCACTTGCTAAAAAGTGTTGCTGCTATTCTTCTATGGTATCTTTTTTCTTTTTACTCCCTCTAAAGCTATAGCAGGTTTGAGAGCTGCAATGTAATTCTTGTTTGTCAAATATGTGTCCTTTTTTGATGTTCTATTTCTGTTTCCCCTCCTTTCACCCAGAATGATTTGGTTGTAATCTTGCTGTCTTGTTGGCTGGTATTTATGTTGTGTAATTTGTTAGATGATGATTGCAGGATTTTTCAAATAAATTTCATTAGTAAAGTTGTTGTTTTTTGTCATGACTTTTGATTCACTCCCTGGTCTTTTTTTTTTTAATTCCTGAGAAATGAAAGTAAAAACAGGAACTGGGCTGTGTTATGTTTAGCAGCAGAGATATCGATGCGGCTCAGTTTCTGGTGACAGCTGGAGGGGAAGAACCAACTTTGTTGTGAGCTCTTTGTAGTGGAAACATCTACATCTTTGTGTAAGTTGCTTTTGCTTTCAGAAACTTTACCTGAGATTTCAACCATTTAAACTGCTAAATGATGTGCTTGGTGTGTGTTTTTTCTGTCTGAGACCATTTCCTGCTCATGAACATTTATAGGTGAGGACTACTTGAAAAAATGACCTCTACGTACAGCAGCATTCATGACAGTTATTTGCCAAACAAAGCGGTAGGACTACATCAAATCAAACATCAAAGATCAAAGTTTTTCACTCTGATTTGGCTTGATAGTTGATACATGATACTATCTGCACGTTAGCGATCAACCAGCTGTGTGGCGTTAGCTGTGGTTTTGGGCTGTCTGACGGTTCTGGGGATCGTTCTCGCCGTCATTGTGCTGGAAAGACCACCGCCTCCAAAAGACCACGAGACTCTTCCTGAGGAATATGATGGAAGCAATCTCTCTGCAAACCAGTGCAGGTACGAACATAAAAGTAATTATTTACAGTATTCACTTATTCACACTTTATTTGACTTAATCTATACTATAGATACACATATAGGTACATATTGTTTCTACTGATTATATTTTCTGCATTTGTATGCTGACTTTCTATTCCTCATATTTAGGGACCGAGCACTAACAGTGCAAGGACCCTATTGAAATTGGTCCGTTTATTATTATTCTTCTCCTTCCCAAAAGTAAATCGCTAATTTGGAGGCTTTATCATATTCAAAAACTCACCATTTTTGGAATATACATAAATCTCCGCTTAAATTTACATATTCTGGTATTCGCGGGAATGGGCGTGGCAAAATCACTCAACAGCGCCCCCTTGAAAGTCAAGAAAATTCAGCCCCTCGCACAAGAATGTTGTAGAGACACGAAATTTGGTAGATACATGTATCATGGGAAGACGCACCAAAAAGTCTCAAGGACCCATACCCTAAAACGTGCAGGAAGTCGGCCATATTGGATCGAAAATGCAGTTTCCTGCTGTTTTGGGCCATTTCCACGTCGCATACTTTAACGAACTCCTCCTACATATTTCATCCAATTCTCTTCAAACTTGGTCAGTACCATCACAAGGCCTTTGGGATCAAAAGTTGTATAAATCTTTACCGACAGTCACTCTATGTGGGCGTGGCATGGCGGCAAAATATGGCGTCTCGCCATAACACACGAGACTGTATAACTTGACCATACATTGTCCAATTTGTCTCAAATTTCACACATGTGATTAGGGTCCAGCCCAGAACACACCCACGTGTCAATATTGACACACAGTCATAGCGCCCCCTGCTGGCTACAGGAAGTAACATGTTTTACACCTACCACAAGCACAGTGGTAGGAGATACGCCATTTGGTAAGCATAGGGACTGAGCCAGTAGCGCCGCGTCCGACGTGCCCTACCCCGACGTGCCCTTCCCCCGACGGCTCCACTCTGCGAGGGCCCGTTCACTACTGCGCGCAGTCCTAGTTTCTATTTATGCTTCTGTTTTTTAATATTCAAAGTACATAGTTCCTTAATCTATATTTGTATTTAGTACTTGTTTGTGAAAACCTACTTGGCAATAAAAATGATTCTGATACATAAATTAAAACAAAAGTACAGCAACAAAGGACTGAATGCAGCAAATTCAGATAATGCAGTAAACATTTCCAATTCCACTGTATTGATTACAACGTAGGTATTAATAATATATAGGGCGATTTTTTTAAATATAAGTAAAGGAAAAAAGGTAGTAGTAATACAGACAATTTAATAAATACAATAATAAAAATAAATAAATGGAAATGAATGTATGTAATATACAGAGCTTAAGAAATGTATTAGACCACTGGTTTGTATGTAGAAGCTCTCTAACCAAAATTATATTTTTAATGCAAAAATAATTATCATTGTTACCCATGATTTTTTTTTTTTTTTTTTTACTGTTTAACAAAAAACCTGTAGTTTATTTTTCAAAAATAGTAATGCACATTACTATTTCTTGATTAAGTTGTAAAATTATAGTTATTTATTATTACTTTATTTTAATTATTATTTACTTGAATTCCTGAACAGAAAAATGAATAAAAGTTTTAGTGGTTGAATGTTCTGCTTGATTCATTTCTGACTTCTCAGAGAAGCCCAGTGAGCCGGCTCAAATCTGGCTAGAAATAGGTTAATTCAGTTTGTTATTTACTAAATAAATAACAATGTTTTTAAACAAGCTTTTGAAAAATTTCTAAAATATTTGTTTCCTCATTTTTATGACAGATGGTCTAGTAAATGTTAAGCACTGTACATTGACTAAATGGTTAATGATTCTCCAAAATCTGTAATAATTTTCCAGAGAATTCTTTGTTTACCTCGTAGCTTGGTGCTGGTGGAGAGCATCCCTCAACACATGAAATACAAAGACAATGTAACTTTTGGAATCCCTCTCAAAAAAGCCTGGAAAGATCTTCTCTCCATGGCAGCAGAACAAGTGGAAGTGTCCTCTTTCTACTGGACTTTAACTGGGGAAGACATCAACGTGAACTCTTCCTCTGACATACCTGTGAGTTATCAACTCAGACAGAAAGAATATAAACATGAAAACAACAAATATTTGTTAAATATGCTTGTGAGTCTGTCCTCTGCAGGGCAGAGACATCCTAAGAGAACTGGAAGAGTTGCCCTCCAGGAATATATCTGTCAGAGTGGTCACCAGTGTCCCCAGTGTCAGAACGAACTCCACAGATTTAAAGATCTTGAAACAGAAAGGTTTGTAAGATTTGACTTTTCCTTTTTATTCACAGCAGTTTGTTTTTGTATTGCACCCACTCCCCTTAACAACAGTCTCATGTTTGTGCTGTCTGCAGGAGTTCAGGTGAGGAGGGTGAACTTTGGGCGCCTGACAGGTGGCGTACTCCACAGCAAGTTCTGGATTGTTGACAGAAAACACGTGTTTATTGGAAGCGCCAACATGGACTGGAGGGCTCTCACACAGGTAACCACAGGCACCTGGAGTTCACACACTTATTTTAAACTTTAAGATAAGAAATTCAGGCATCCCAGCAGCTTAAGATACAGATAGGGGCTTTGCAAAGAATGTTCAAGCTAATTTGGAGCTAAAACATATTTTTTAAAAATATAAATACAGAAATATACATACATTACATATATTAAACACATTATATACATCAAATAATTACATGGCTGCTATTGAATGTTATTTTTAATATTTTTTTCTTTTCTTTTTTTTCTGAGAGAGTTTTGTATTGCACATATATTAGTGAAAATAGATTGTTGCATGTTAAATACATTGTTGTATGAATGAAAGAATGTATGAATGATTTTATTAGACACATTTTAAAATATACATAATATACATGTCATAGGTAAAGAAATTTTGATTGTATGCTTGCCTCTGGCCCTTGATTCTCGTTGATTAAATCAGCAGTTAAACGGGGACTCTGTCCTGAGTTCACAGATGCCTCATACAAGTTTCTAGGACAAACGGTTCATTAGTTAGTAAAAGGGGGCGTCGCTAATAAAAAGGGGCGGGATAATCAACCACCAATTAAACAGGAACTCTATGCCGAGTAATCTGACACTTTATACAAGTTTCTAGGACAGTTTATTAGTTATGAAAGGGGGCGTGGCTAATCTAAAAGGGCGGGAATTTATTAAATATTGTTATGTAGAACTGGTCAGTGATGAACCATCATCATGCATGGCAAGTTTGAGGCAGATTGGACAATGTATGGTCAAGTTATAAGGTATCATGCTTTATGAAAAAACGCCATGTCCGTTAAATTAGAATGTCTGTCTTGGAGGAGAGGGGGGGGGGGGGGGGGGGATGTGGTAGCTAAGCAACCAGGCGGCCAGGTGGAGTTGACCAATCAGAGCAGAGCAATCAACTGAAATTAACTGCTGGTGGAGACAGTTTTGCCACAGTGAGCAGGCAGAGGTGGACTATATAGAGTATATATAGCCTAGCGTCATATTTGACTCAAAAGTCGCGCGAGCAATAACACATCTGCACGCACATTTATTTCGTGTCACGCGCGCAGATTTCAACTGCCGCGCGCACTTGTTTGGTCTTCGCGCACATATTCAGCAACCCAGTGAAGCAGATTCGCGCGGAGCGAGGGCTTTTGACACATTGGGGGCGGGGCCAAGGCTGACCCCGGGTGCCTGTCAGTTTACTGCTGACAGCTGGTAGCAGCGGCATCATCTAAAGAACAACAACGGTTGTTTCATGACGTTCACGACCACAACTCTACGCTTCATCACTGGTAATAAAAAAGGTTAAAAAAATGCTGTTTCTTGTTTCTAAATGGGTTTGCCGTGTATGGCGGTCGTCTTAATTTACGTCAGTCTTCTCAGACAGCCCACAAACATTGGAATACTTTCTGATCATATCAAGGTTTCTTTTTTTTTTTAAGGGTTAAAGGTTAAAAAGTGCTGTTCCGGCCTTTATTTGTTCATGTAAACAACGCCCCCGGCCATTAGCTATATGAGACCGGCTATTTATTCAGGAAATACGGTAAATAACCATCACAATTAATGATGTAAAATAAAACCAACATAGCAGTCAGAAATACTTAAGAATCAATGAATCAATAAAGGCCTGATCCAAGAACAGGCCGGATCAAAACATTAAAAACATTTGTGGGCTGTCTGAGAAGACTGACATAAATTAAGACGACCGCCATCCTCTGCTTCAGAGACACAGCCTGCACCGCTGGACTGCAGGTCTCTGCTCCGTGTCACGGCAAACCCATGGATCTAACACTTTAACTACTGTGTGATCATTTAGAAACAAGAAAGAGCATTTTTTTTAACCTTTTAAACCAGTGATGAAGCGTAGAGTTGTGGTCGTGAACGTCATGAAACAACCGTTGTTGTTCTTTAGATGATGCCGCCGCTACCAGCTGTCAGCAGTTAACTGAAAAGGCACCCAAGTGGAGGGCTGGAAAATGACCAATCATAAGAGGCCCGGGGTCAGCCTTGGCCCCGCCCCCAATGTGTCAAAAGTCCTAGCTCCGCGCGAGCAGAGCTCCACCGCGAGCGAGCACGGGGGGAATCTGCTTCACTCGGTTGCCGAATATGTGCACACCTGATGATTTCTTACGGCACACTTGTGTGCCGCGGAACAGCGGTTCGGAATCACTGGATTGGAGCACAGTTATGGGGCGAATCTGATTGGCTCCTTGTGTTTTGGCTTGATGTAAATCCGCCGAGTCCGCTGGCGGGACTCCGTCTCTCTGGCTCTTCGCCTGAGGTAAGAAGACATATTTACTGTATATTTCGCTAGCATACTGCCGTTACAATTGTGCCTTATAATGTTAGCATTTTCATATTTGAACTACTGTCGAAAATATGTGCTTTGTGAAATGTAGTTGCAAGTTATTTGAGTTTCATTTGGACGATGTTTGTCATTTTATTTTGCTAATTTATTCGCGGCTACTGGTCTTAGGTCTGAGCTAGCGCTCTCTAGCGAGCTAGCTTTAGCATCATGTCGAAGCAATTTATAAATGGTCCGTCGAGGCAGAATATCTTCACAGTTAGTCCATGTTACAGTTGATGCAGTTGTTACCATGATGCTAACAGTTGTTATAACAGTAGATGTGTCTGGTGTTAGCAAACACTATTGACTCTAAGAGTGCATTGCATGGCCTGACTAATTTTTTTTAACTGTGATATGTAGCTAATTGTATGTGGATTTTGATGGTAGCTTCTTGATAATAGTCCTGTTTTTTGAGAGGATGTTTTGGTATTCTTATGTAATAAGGTGTAATAGTAATACCAATGTCATACTCATCAATGGCTAAATTTGAACATTCGGTATATTTGGATAATATTAAACTGAAACTCATGTCACTTGGTAATGAGAGGTTAAAAAGAAAAGATAATCATGGGGATATACATTTAACCATGGAGTCAGGGCTGTAAAAAAATACTGTAATGATGAACTGGTAGTTTACTTCACCATTTAAGATTTCTATTGTGTCAATGTCAATGTTACTCACTGCTGTTAGCAGACTATTACCCAAACTATTACCATTTCTTTTTTCTAATTTGTTTTTTCTAATCTTTTTTCATGTCAACTTTTAGTGAAACTTATGTTTTGATATTTGGTTATTTGTATAAAATTGGCCAATAATAATGAAAAAAATATGAAAATGAAATATAATTTTTTTTGGTCATGAGTAACCTTAAAAGGTGAAAAAAAAGTTGATAATATTTTTTCTCTACATTTCCTAAAACCATGAGGTCCTTTTTGGGTGCTATACAAATGTATAAAACACGTAAAAATGTATGAAGAAAGTTAAAATTTGTATTATCTATAAAGGATGCAGAGGGGCACATATGCTGAAAATGTTGCTATGTTTCTAGAGGTGCTATGTGTGTATTTAATTCAAATGATTATATTCAGCTTCATACCGATTTTTATGAATAAATGATACATTAATTTAGTTATTTAAAACATTAATAACACATTATTGTTACATTGCTGCAATGCTCACGGTTGTCATCCTGTTCTAGATAAACACTACTTCACCTAAGAGACTTTAGTATCCAGTTCTTCGTTGACCTTCAGCATTCAGTTGTTTGTCTTTCCCTTTTCAGGTAAGCAATTTTAAAAAATTGCTTTTGTAATGTTGAGAAACACTGAAATTATTATTCATAAAGAACTTTCAACCACTGTTCTGTGATGTCATGTATAGTGATATACAAATATATCTGAAGGAGAGGTGTATTTGGGATAATCAATATTATTAATATTATTTATGTATTTATTTATTTTTAAATCAGGGAATGGGGGAAAATAGATTATTAGTACAAAAACTAGTAACTAGTAAAAAAAAAAGTAAAAATTGGTAACAATAATGTTCATTCATTAATTGACGCTTGGTCAAATCCTCATCTAATTAAGTATTGCTGTCTCATTAACATGTTGTATTTATTTATTTTTTGTAGGCTAAAACCTGAGAAGCCATCACCATATTGTTGTTTCATATCAGAGTAAGTATTTCACATTGTGCAGATTGTTCAGCATGTGGTCCTCAATATATAGTATAGAAGTCACTGTATTTTCTGACTTTTCCAGGTTTCCTGTGTCCAGCATCTTCAAGACAGACTAAGCTAACTTTTCATATTTTTTGCACATTTATATTTAGGTTAGGTTAGGAGTAGGTTAGGTTTATAGTAGAGTATTTAGTTTGTATAGTTTAGCTTTTTATGCTGGTCTAGGGACAGTTAAGTTAGCAAATTAATTTAGTTGAAATCACTTACAGTTGCATATTATTGTTATTGTGATATTTTGTGAGTTTTCGTTGTGCAGGCTATTGTATATTGCTGGACCAAGTGAGACGAGGAAGACCACTGCTTCCAAGATGCCGCGCTCAGAAAGTGCGTTGGACAAGTCTCGACCTTGCAGATCCTGCCCCACTTAGCCCAACCACTTCCGACCATTGGGTACCTCAAAGACCTCCGTCAACCAGCCGGCTGTGGATGATGGATAACGCACCCACAACTCCTTCTCCAGTCTGCAAGGTATGGGTTTGTTTTTTTTCCCCATCACAGTGGACACAGACATGGCCTGATAATACAATCTGCTGTCTTAATTACTTCCTTTGAATAATAAAATATTAATTCACAATTGAGTATTTATAATGTATGAATAAATTTGGTATTGTGTGTCATCAGGTTCTGAAAATACAGACACCCCCACAGTCCAGTAACAGCTGGATGACCTCTGGACCCACCTGCCCCCGTTCACCAGTTGAAAAGATAGGCTTTTTAAAAAATTCTTCAATTGTTAATTCTGCACAAAGTGATACACAGAACATTGTATGTATTCCATTTCAACAAACACAAACATGAAATGTATATTTAAATACATGACCTGATGCAAATCATACTAAACATCATCTTTTTTTTTTAAACCAACCATTGCACACACTGGAGAGGTTACATCTTGATGGTAATTTTAAGATTAACAAAACTTTTGTGAGATTTGATATTGTTGTTTCTGGGGAGGGGGCGGAGAGGGTAAGTCTAAAAATTGCATGCAAGAGACCAACACCGGCGTCTCAGGGAAAGCTATCTGTATACACAACTATCAATCTACTTGGTTGCTTAAAAATTTTACAATAGTTTTGCAAATCCTGACCCAGAGAGAAGCACATCAAACAAACAATAAAAGCAATGGTAGATTTTCAAGGCCTTTCAATGACATTAACATTATTTTCAATGACATTGATTTTGCAATTAACATTAGTTTTATGCGCAAGGTCTCAGTGGCAGTTGCCGGTTCACGTGGTCTCAGCGGCAGAGTTACTGGTTTGCATGGTCTCAGAGGCAGAGTTACTGGTTTGCATGGTATCAGCGACAAAGGTATTGGTTCACATGGTCTCAGCGGCAGAGTTACTGGTTCACATGGTCTCAGCGGCAGAGTTACTGGTTCACATGGTCTCAGCGACAGAGTCACCGGTTCACATGGTCTCTCAGCGACATAGTCGCCGGTTCGCATGGTCTCGGTGGCAGTCGCTGGTTCGCATGGTCTCAGTGGCAGTCGCAGGTTTGCATGGTCTCAGTGGCAGTCACCGGTTTACATGGTCTCAGTGGCAGAGTTACTGGTTTGCATGGTCTCAGAGGCAGAGTTACTGGTTTGCATGGTCTCAGCGACAAAGGTACTGGTTCACATGGTCTCAGCGGCAGAGTTACTGGTTCACATGGTCTCAGCGGCAGAGTTACTGGTTCACATGGTCTCAGCGACAGAGTCACCGGTTCACATGGTCTCTCAGCGACATAGTCGCCGGTTCGCATGGTCTTGGTGGCAGTCGCCGGTTCGCATGGTCTCAGTAGCAGTCGCAGGTTCGCATGGTCTCAGTGGCAGTCGCCGGTTCGCATGCTCTCAGTTGCAGAGTTACTGGTTCACATGGTCTCAGCGGCAGAGTTACTGGTTCGCATGGTCTCAGCGACAGAGTCACCGGTTCACATGGTCTCTCAGCGACATAGTCGCCGGTTCGCATGGTCTCGGTGGCAGTCGCCGGTTCGCATGGTCTCAGTAGCAGTCGAAGGTTCGCATGGTCTCGGTGGCGCAGGTTCGCATGGTCTCAGTGGCAGTCACCGGTTTACGTGGTCTCAGCAGCAGAGTTACTGGTTTGCATGGTCTCAGAGGCAGAGTTACTGGTTTGCATGGTATCAGCGACAAAGGTATTGGTTCGCATGGTCTCAGCGGCAGAGTTACTGGTTCACATGGTCTCAGCGGCAGAGTTACTGGTTCACATGGTCTCAGCGACAGAGTCACCGGTTCACATGGTCTCTCAGCGACATAGTCGCCGGTTCGCATGGTCTCGGTGGCAGTCGCCGGTTCGCATGGTCTCAGTGGCAGTCGCAGGTTTGCATGGTCTCAGTGGCAGTCACCGGTTTATGTGGTCTCAGCGGCAGAGTTACTGGTTTGCATGGTCTCAGAGGCAGAGTTACTGGTTTGCATGGTCTCAGCGACAAAGGTACTGGTTCACATGGTCTCAGCGACAAAGGTACTGGTTCACATGGTCTCAACGGCAGAGTTACTGGTTCACATGGTCTCAGCGGCAGAGTTACTGGTTCACATGGTCTTTCAGCGACATAGTCGCTGGTTTGCATGGTCTTGGTGGCAGTCGCCGGTTCGCATGGTCGCAGTAGCAGTCGCAGGTTCGCATGGTCTCAGTGACAAAGCTACTGGTTCACATGGTCTAAGCGGCAGTTGCAGGTTCGCATGGTCTCAGTTGCAGAGGTACTGGTTCGCATGGTCTCAGAGGCAGAGTTACTGGTTTGCATGGTCTCAGCGACAAAGGTACTGGTTCACATGGTCTCAGCGGCAGAGTTACCGGTTTGCATGGTCTCATCGGCAGAGTCACCGGTTCACATGGTCTCTCAGCGACATAGTCGCCGGTTCGCATGGTCTTGGTGGCAGTCGCCGGTTCGCATGGTCTCAGTAGCAGTCGCAGGTTCGCATGGTCTCAGTGGCAGTCACCGGTTTACGTGGTCTCAGCGGCAGAGTTACTGGTTTGCATGGTCTCAGAGGCAGAGTTACTGGTTTGCATGGTATCAGCGACAAAGGTATTGGTTCACATGGTCTCAGCGGCAGAGTTACTGGTTCACATGGTCTCAGTGACAAAGTTACTGGTTCGCATGGTCTCAGTGGCAGTCGCAGGTTCGCATGGTCTCAGTGGCAGTCACCGGTTTACGTGGTCTCAGCGGCAGAGTTACTGGTTTGCATGGTCTCAGAGGCAGAGTTACTGGTTTGCATGGTCTCAGTGACAAAGGTACTGGTTCACATGGTCTCAACGGCAGAGTTACTGGTTCACATGGTCTCAGCGGCAGAGTTACTGGTTCACATGGTCTCAGCGACAGAGTCACCGGTTCACATGGTCTCTCAGCGACATAGTCGCCGGTTCGCATGGTCTTGGTGGCAGTCGCCGGTTCGCATGGTCTCAGTAGCAGTCGCAGGTTCGCATGGTCTCAGTGGCAGTCGCCGGTTCGCATGCTCTCAGTTGCAGAGTTACTGGTTCGCATGGTCTCAGCGGCAGAGTTACTGGTTCGCATGGTCTCAGCGACAGAGTCACTGGTTCACATGGTCTCTCAGCGACATAGTCGCCGGTTCGCATCGTCTCGGTGGCAGTCGCCGGTTCGCATGGTCTCAGTAGCAGTCGAAGGTTCGCATGGTCTCGGTGGCGCAGGTTCGCATGGTCTCAGTGGCAGTCACCGGTTTACGTGGTCTCAGCAGCAGAGTTACTGGTTTGCATGGTCTCAGAGGCAGAGTTACTGGTTTGCATGGTATCAGCGACAAAGGTATTGGTTCGCATGGTCTCAGCGGCAGAGTTACTGGTTCACATGGTCTCAGCGGCAGAGTTACTGGTTCACATGGTCTCAGCGACAGAGTCACCGGTTCACATGGTCTCTCAGCGACATAGTCGCCGGTTCGCATGGTCTCGGTGGCAGTCGCCGGTTCGCATGGTCTCAGTGGCAGTCACCGGTTTATGTGGTCTCAGCGGCAGAGTTACTGGTTTGCATGGTCTCAGAGGCAGAGTTACTGGTTTGCATGGTCTCAGCGACAAAGGTACTGGTTCACATGGTCTCAGCGGCAGAGTTACTGGTTCACATGGTCTCAGCGACAGAGTCACCGGTTCACATGGTCTCTCAGCGACATAGTCACCGGTTCGCATGGTCTCGGTGGCAGTCGCCGGTTCGCATGGTCTCAGTGGCAGTCGCAGGTTCGCATGGTCTCAGTGGCAGTCACCGGTTTACGTGGTCTCAGCGGCAGAGTTACTGGTTTGCATGGTCTCAGAGGCAGAGTTACTGGTTTGCATGGTCTCAGCAACAAAGGTACTGGTTCACATGGTCTCAGCGACAAAGGTACTGGTTCACATGGTCTCAACGGCAGAGTTACTGGTTCACATGGTCTCAGCGGCAGAGTTACTGGTTCACATGGTCTTTCAGCGACATAGTCGCTGGTTTGCATGGTCTTGGTGGCAGTCGCCGGTTCGCATGGTCGCAGTAGCAGTCGCAGGTTCGCATGGTCTCAGTGACAAAGCTACTGGTTCACATGGTCTAAGCGGCAGTTGCAGGTTCGCATGGTCTCAGTTGCAGAGGTACTGGTTCGCATGGTCTCCGAGGCAGAGTTACTGGTTTGCATGGTCTCAGCGACAAAGGTACTGGTTCACATGGTCTCAGCGGCAGAGTTACCGGTTTGCATGGTCTCATCGGCAGAGTCACCGGTTCACATGGTCTCTCAGCGACATAGTCGCCGGTTCGCATGGTCTTGGTGGCAGTCGCCGGTTCGCATGGTCTCAGTAGCAGTCGCAGGTTCGCATGGTCTCAGTGGCAGTCACCGGTTTACGTGGTCTCAGCGGCAGAGTTACTGGTTTGCATGGTCTCAGAGGCAGAGTTACTGGTTTGCATGGTATCAGCGACAAAGGTATTGGTTCACATGGTCTCAGCGACAGAGTCACCGGTTCACATGGTCTCTCAGCGACATAGTCGCCGGTTCGCATGGTCTTGGTGGCAGTCGCCGGTTCGCATGGTCTCAGTAGCAGTCGCAGGTTTGCATGGTCTCAGTGACAAAGTTACTGGTTCACATGGTCTCAGCGGCAGTTGCAGGTTCGCATGGTCTCAGTGGCAGTCACCGGTTTACGTGGTCTCTCAGCGACATAGTCGCCGGTTCGCATGGTCTCGGTGGCAGTCGCCGGTTCGCATGGTCTCAGTAGCAGTCGCAGGTTCGCATGGTCTCAGTGGCAGTCGCCGGTTCGCATGGTCTCAGTTGCAGCTCTGTGCTGAATTGATGCGCCGTGCTCCATCGTCCGTCAAAAATAGAAGCTCTGCGCAAGTTTTGCCAGGGCTGATTGATGACGGTGCGACGACGGACTCACTACGCAGCGGATCTGTATTCGGTGGAACCTCACACAGTGATTATAGTGAATGCGCAATGGCTTCGCCGACGGATCTGCAGCCATTATGCATGCAGTGGAATTTAGGGGTAACAGGATGTAGTCTGGTACTCCCCATCAGGTTATCATTTTGTTGGTGAGTGACTTGGACACCCTCTCTTCTGTAAAGCTCAACCTCTGGAACTCTATGGGAAAGAGCCCATGAAATCCCAGTGTCTTTCTGAAGCTGCAATTTCCCTGCTTTTCTTAATTTCTATTATTAGCAGAGCTGAGCCCAATCAACACCTATATACCAAAGCACTGTTTTCTAGGTCTTGTGTTTTTCGAAGATATCCTGATATTGAATTCTCATTAAACATTCCAGGAAGGAGTTCTCAGAGATATCCTGGTATGAAGACTTGCTAGATGATTTCATCTGACGGAGTTCCAAGATGGCACAGCGGATGGCAGCTTCAAAACATGGATCACCTCGTTCCACGACGCTGGACTGCACTATGAGAGGGCACGAATATCAAGCCTTTGTGGGATCACTATGAACGCCCTAAGGCGAAAAGCTGGCTCCCTGTTCATTTTTGTATTGATCTTAAGATTTTGTTGTTTGTTTTTAAAGCTTTGAATGGACTGACCCCATAGTACATCAAGGACCTCATCCAAATCTATACTCCAGTGCTCAAATTGAGGTCCGAGGGCCAGCTCCAGCCCGTGGTGCCTAGAGCGAGACTTAAAACAAGGGGGGACAGGGCTTTCTCTGTGGTGGGCCCCAGACTTTGGAATGCCCTGCCCCTCCATGTCTCAACAGCCCCCACGGTGGAGTGCTTTAATTCTCGTTTTAAGACCCATTTTTATTCCCTGGCTTTTTAACTTTGCGTGAGTTTTGTGGTCCTCTGTGTCTTTTATTTCTTTTACTACTTCAAACTACGTCTGTTTGATTTTATTGTTTTATTTATAGCATCATTTTAGAGTAATACAGTTATTTTTTATTGCTGATTGTTATATGAAAATGTTTGTTTGATTGTTGATTCTATGTACAGCACTTTGGAGAAGTTTTTGTTGTTTAAATGTGCTATACAAATAAAGTGGATTGGATTGAAGTAAAATCATGTAGAGTGGTTGTCTTACTGCAGTAACCTCCTCAAAGACACTGTGTAGCTTAAGGCTACAAGAAGTTATTTCTTCCTGCAGCCGGCGGATTATCTCAACCATGGGGGACAGAACCCAATGTATATCTTTAAGAGTTTTGAGTGATGCTGTTGTAGCCATTTCATAGTGTCTCTGAGCTGATCTCTAAGCTACTCTGTATTTTGGACCAAAAACTCCTTTGAATTCCGGTATCCATGTTCCTGACATTAATGTCATGTCTGATTTCCATCAGAGGTTGATTTAACTATGGTATATGTTCTTTTTAAATTTTCATGTCCCACACCATTACTTCTAGTTTGTAAACTGAATGTTGCAATTCTTCCAAGGGACAGGAGGTTACAACTGAGCAGTTGGAGAGTCACCATCACATAAATAAATATCAATTAGAGCCATTGTGTTTGAGCGAACCTCTCATTCCCGGGGTCTGAAGAATTCAATATGTTCTTGTGGCTACCACCACGGGGAGCCTGTTGTCCAGGGCAGCTATTCTCAAACTTGGGTCCCAACCCCAATTGGGGTCACGAGATGATTTCTGGGGGTCGCCAAATCATTTTGGAAGTCAGCTCTGTCTCCACTGTCTTTTTTTTTGGTAATTTTGTGTCTTTTCTGGTAATTTTGTGTCTTATTTGGTAATTTTACGTCTTTTTTGGTCATTTTGTGTCTTTTTGTGGTCATTTTGTAGTCAATTTGAGTCCCTTTTTGCTTAATTTTATGTAATTTTTTGGTCATTTTATGTCTTTTTTATGTCTTTTTTTAAATCATTTCATGTCAATGAAATGAAATTCTGGCCTCGAACAGAAAGCATTTTTGGCAAAACCATAATACTTATCATTGATCCGACTTCACTTTGAGCGTCCTGGGTTCTTCCTGAACGTCTACATATGTTTTTTGTGAAGAAAAATCAAGAAATAGCTTTGTTAGAGCGATCTAAAAAAAACTGGCACTCATCTTCACTGCTTGCAGTGAAGATGAGTGAAGTTTTGAATGCATTTTCACTGCTTGCAGTGAAGATGAGTGCCTTGCTGCTAAGCCGTGGCACTTATAATAAAAATAGACCCGGTGAATAGTAGTTAGTGTGCTTTTGCAAGCAAGCACACAAAAAAGCCCATGGAATTACAATTAGTGTGCTTTTGCAAGCAAGCACACAAAATAATAATAATAATACAGAAATATATTATGAATATCTAAAAAATCTGAGTGGGTCTATTCTGCATGACAAATATTATTTTTTTTTTTACTTTTACTTCAGTAAGTTTTGAATGCAGGACTTTAACTTGAGGAATCTGAACACTTTTTCCACCACTGAACCTGTGTAAACGATACCATGAATTACTTCTGTCCGCAGGTGAAGGAACTGGGAGTAGTCGTCTACAACTGCTCCAGTCTGGCGAAGGACCTTTATAAGATTTTCCAGTCCTACTGGGTGATGGGACAGTCCAATAGCTCGCTGCCTCAGCCCTGGCCTGCACAGTTTGACACAGGCATCAACGAGCAGCACCCCCTGCTGGTGAAAAGTGATAACATCTCCAGCAGGCTGTACCTTACAGTGAGTTCCTTAAGTTTCGGTTTTTTTTCTGGATGGATGAGGGGCTGTTGTCTATTTACTCGGAAGTGATCGTACAGTCTTATTTGAAGTGCAGGACTAAAAACAGGGTGTTTGAGGATCTGAGAGCAGCTGGAAGTTTGGTTTTGATTTCTTTTTTTAAACTCTGTTTATACATACAAAGACATACAGAACATGCAGAACATGCCACCCCACAAAAAATAAGTAGATGAATGGATTAAAGAGATACATAAATCAAAATAAAAGTACAGCAAGAAATGGCTAGATGCCTCAAATACCACTGTAATGGTGACAATTTAGGTATCAATAACATAGCTTGGAAGATTTTTTTTCATAAAAGCAACGGCAATACCCTCCCCCCCTTTTATTTATTACATTTTCTTTATTTATCTATTTATTTTCACCGCATTCTAAAAAGCAAAGGAAAGGAAAAAGGGAGAAAAAAGTAATAATATGAGTAATACATTCAAATTAAAATAAAATTGAATTAGATCTAGATAAATAAATAGAAAGAAGAAGTTTTGACATTTTTAAACAAAAAGTTAGATCCCACCTTTTCAGCTAGGCATTTAATTCATGGTGGTTTACAGACATTATCTACATTTTTTTATGCACTTATTAAGTCTTTTTATTGTATCTGTTATTTATATATTTATATCCATATTTTTGATGTTATTAGTCCTTGTTTTGTCATTTCTATTTTTCTATTGTTAGTTTATATTTTATCTTGTATTTTTATTATCATAGCTTTTAAATCAGTTTCATTGTTTTATTTTTGTTTAAAGACTTTTAGTCTTCTTATAAATTGTAAATCAATTTAATTACATTTAAATTGTTTTGTTAAGAGATTATATTTGTATTTTTCTCCATATATATATATATATATATTCTATAAAGTCTACACTTTTTGTCTGTCTTGTTATTGTCAGTTATCTGTGAATTACTTTGAACTGCACTAATCTGTGTGACAGGTCCTATACAAACAAAGTTTAATTGATTGAGGTTTGAGGGTGGCTGAAACTGTAATATATATCAAAGTCCTATAAGATAAGAAGATGTATACAGTGTGGATATTGCATATGAAGATAAATATAGTCTTGGATAACAAAATCTAAAAGAAATTGTTGTTTTTAAATTTTTTTGATTTTCTAAAAAAATATATCTAAAGGAAGTCAGGTTTAATTAATAATTTTTTCAGTTTTTTTAAAATAATTCAATATTTGTATTTCACCCCAGGGTTCTCCACCATCATTCTGCCCTCCATCGAGAACTCAGGACCTGGAGGCGATTCTCTCCATCATCTCGGAGGCAAGACACTATGTCGACGTGGCAGTCATGGAGTACTTCCCCACCACACGCTTTGAAATGCCTCGGAGGTGACCCACTAAACAACCAGATCTCTGCATCACTCTGTTCACCTCCTTTATTCAATTTCTTCATTGTGACCCCTTTTATCGAGCAGATACTGGCCTTTCATTGATGACGCCATCAGGACGGCAGCATTCGAGAGGAGGGTTCGGATCCGGATGCTGATCAGCTGTGGACGGGACTCTGATCCGGCCATGCTGCCCTTCCTTCAGTCTCTAGCTTCAATGGATAGCCCTCACCAGAATATCAGCATCCAAATAGTAAGACAGGGAGAAATAAATGTAGATGCTAGAGCAGGGGTCAGCCACCTTTACTAACAAAAGAGGAAAACTTGTTGTAGTGGAGCAGCAAGCCTTATTTTAAGCCTTACTATGAAAATAAAACAGCATACCAAGTCAATTAGCCAGCCAACATTACTAATAGGTCATAATGAGCATTTATTAATATGAGTTTAGCCATAGTTAACTTGTATTAATCATAAATTAGTATTGAAACAATCCAAAAGAATGACAACTACTGTCCAGGATAACCTCAAAGGTCCTCAAAAATATGCTGAAAGCTAAACATGGCAACCTCTAAAAGCTGCACATTGTTACAATGAAAGAATACGCAAATGATAAATGAAAATTAAAAATGTAAATAAATAACCAGACAGCCATTGCACACAGCCTGAAGAGCCACATGTGCTGTGGGTGAACACAGATCTTTGCCTCTGAATTTCCTTTCTGATGATTGTTTTTTCAGAAAGTGTTCATTGTGCCTGTGGGCAACCAGTCTAATATTCCATACACCAGAGTCAACCACAATAAATACATGGTAACTGATAAAGTCGCCTACATCGGTGAGTGACTGATCATTTCCTCATATTATGATCTTTATCTATCTTTATCTTTAGTTTAAACTCATGTGATGAGCAGTCTGAACTAGGGTTGCAAAGGGTAGAACATTTCCGGTAAAGCTAAATTGGAAACTTTTCATGGGAATTATGGAAATTTATGGGAATTAACATTAACATTTTGTTTTGTCATAAGTAGACATCCATGCAAAATAATACAATTAAAAACATTTCAAGAGATTTATTTGTAAGAAGAACTTTTGTTTACATCTTGTTTGTTTTATTGAACAAAACATTATTTCATTGAACAACAAAACATGAATGTTGAGTTTAGCCAACCAATAATTACCATTAAAAATGTTAAATGAAAAGAACACCTCTCCCTCCAGAGCCAACCTTCAATTTTGTAAATTCCTGTTTATTCCCATGGCAAGTTTTCTACTTTTTCCCAGAAGTTTGCAACCCTAGTCTAAACTGGTTAATAATTGTCTGGATAACATTGTGTTGTTCCTCAGGTACTTCCAACTGGTCAGGCGACTACTTTCTGAGCACAGCTGGAGTGGGTCTGGTGGTTTCCCAGCGTGCTCCTCACCCCTTGTGGAGGACCGAGGCCCTGCAGGGCCAGCTAAGGGCCGTGTTTGACCGAGACTGGCACTCTGAGTTTGCTGTGCATTATGATGACCTGGGGCACCATCCAGACTGTAGACTATCAAGATGACAGAGATTCCTTTACAACAGTTACACATGAATATATATAATTATTAATGTGGGTGTTTGTTGTTGTTGTTGTTGTTGTTGTTTTTTACAATATAATTACATAAATAAACATAATTTCAATAATACATAATAAATCATATTAAATATTAAAATACAAAAGACAAATATTAGAACATGAGGGTTTTGTTTAAAAGATGATTTTATTTTACTGATTTATTTAGACATTTTAACATGCATACATTCCCATGCATATATACTAATAGACTTGCATAAATATGGAAAAAGATTTTAACAAAATAAGTTTGTTTTTGGGTGATATACACTTTCTATTTTCTGCCACATTTCCTCAACTTTATTTCCTTAAAGTTTCAGGGAGAAAATGATTCTTTTATTACAAAAAAAAAAATCATAAACTACTCATACTATCCTCCTATAGATGGAGTGTCCCTTTACATTTCCTTGTAATGGCCTTTTTGGCAGCAGCAACACTGCCAAATAGATATTTTGTTTTCATATTTATGGATGTTGAATGAAGTATTCCAAAATAGATATAAGGCCACTTAAAGGTAACTATTGTCCAATATTTCAAGTATTTTGCCCAGATGGTTTTGATTGATGTTGCTGTTTTTATATTATTGTTGTTCAAATTTGCAGTTTTGTTAGATTGTTCCATTTAATGAAATCAAAAAGCAATTTAGATCATATTTTTGTGGTGAACATTTGCTGAAAGTGAGGATGAGGCGTTTAAAATTGTTTATAAATGAAAATTGTTTATGAATGAAACCCTGACATGAAAGGTTTTCGCTCCACCAGCTTTGATAATGTAATGCTCCTGTAGCACTGACAAACAGTTAAACATTTTTTTATCAGATGTTGGTGGTGATTAGTGCTGAGCTCATTGTTGATGCAAAAGATTATGATTGACTGATGATTATATCACTGACAAAGAAGTAATCTGTATTTACATGCTAAATAAATGTATTGTTACCACAGTTCAACTGTTGAGTGTATGATGGTACAGTCTTCAACTTTAAGATTTGTTTAAAAATGTAATATTTGGTTTGTTGGATTATTATGAAAAATCAACCAAACATTCCTGGAGAGAGCTTGTTTATTACTCCCAAACCAAAGTCTAGACGCTGCTTAAGGAAATTTGGAGAAATCATGCTCATGTTTTCTGGTCTTGTCCTTTTCTGGAAGTGACAACAAAGCCCGGGTTTATTGTCAATACAACATTCACATGATCCCTCTAACAAAGTGCTGGCTTCAGAAAAATGCCCCACTGCTGGCCTATTTACCAACACTGTCAAACACCTGCATTTATTAGAACAAATGATATACTCCCTACATCTTAAAAAAGAATTTGGAGAAAAACGGTGTATTAATTTATCCAATCAGACAGATTTATCAGATTTTTATGCCTAATTTATTGACCATCCCAAGACCTCACATTTGTTTTTGTTTGTTTACTTTTTATACCATGTGAAAAATGTTCATAAATAAAAAGTTGCTAGATACAATCCCCTTAGCCCCTAGGTGAATTATTGAAATCCCCTATTTCTTTTTCAAAGACGGGGAAGATAAAAACAGGTGGTAAAGAGAAAGAGAGAGAGGAGGAAGAAGATGAAGTGACAGCCTTGCAATATTTTTTTCTTTTTCTTGAGTGTGGTCACTTTTGTTAAATAGATGTTTTTTGATATGACTGATTATTATTCAGTATATCCCCTTTATTGTATTTTTGTAAATTAGGTAAATCTATAAAGATCTGTGTATGTGAAAAAGTAGGGTACATTAGCATTGATGTAGCACTGATCATATCACACTGTCACTCTGCATATTGCTTTATGTGTACATACACATATTTACATAGATTGTATAAGTTTTATCCTCGACATTTCAACTTTTTTGCATGGTGTGAAAAATAGTCTTCATTGATTTAGTCTGAAATCATGTCTGGAAATCAAGGTACACTGAAAAAAATACATTTTTGGGCCCTGTAATTATTATTTCAATCATCTATATAAAGTCTACAAAGAAATACGAATTCAGTGCTTTTACTTTAAAATAGCAATTTTTCATGTAGTGCATTACTTAGTGATTGTTTGTTATTATGTGTACTCAGTTTTGTATGTAAATTGAATCATTCGTTCCAAGTAATATTCACTAAACCAGTTCATTGGCTTAATTAGTTGATATTTCCAAGTAAAATGTAATTGAGGGACATCAGTGAATCTGCAATTTACTTGTGTATTTTCATCAAAAAATAGTGGTTATATTAAATAAATATTACTTAGAAACAGCCTGAGTAAAAATTACAAACACTTTCTGTGTGGAAAAACTTTTTTTTAAAGTAAATGTCACTCCAATTGCTTTCAGTGTAGGTGCTTGGGGTCTCTGTGTGTGCTGTTCCCTCCCTGACAGCAGGTGGCGCTGTGATAAAAGCCGTGTGTCCGCAGGGCGGGGCTCCGGCTTGTGTAGTACGTGTGATTCACGGCAGTTAGCTTGCGGCCACTAAGTCGAGGCTAAAGCTGAAGTCAGAAACATGGTGCTGCTTGAAAACGATTCGGTAAGAACCAAAATTAACCTGGTGAATAATGTGATCTGTTAACGTTATTGATTATAGACTAAATTTGACACTGTGTAACATATTCCGTTAGTTAACAGCTTCAACGTTAGCCGAGCTAGTCGTCAACCTGGTTCATGAGCTAACGTTTGATTGAAGCTAACACTCGTTTCGTGTGAGAAATAATGGCAAATATATTGTACTGATTTTGTTCTTTCTAGCACATTAAGAGCATTAAAGAGGCATTTGTAACACAAAGCCTTATAGTTCTGATTTAGTGTCCTGCCTGTCGTTTGATAACGTACGTAGCATGGACATCAATGTAGTCAAACATGGACTAAAGTTAGCACTTTACTGCAGTAACTAACTGAAACATGCTAACACAAAGGTATTTTTTGCATGACAAATCACTTTTAAAAAAAGTTAAGTCGAGTTGAATTTCTCTGATAAATTATAATTTTTTAAAAACTGGAATGAAATTGAATTTATATGTACAACACTTTTCCAAGTGTCTTGAATATTGGGAGGAAAAATTGGTTCTTCACATGCTATAAATATTGAACTATTTGCATTTATACAACCTCTACTTGAAACCCCTCCTGTCCTCTCCTCTCTGCTCTGTGTAAACAGCCTTTCCTGTCCACTCCTCTCTGCTCTGTGTAAACAGCCTCTCCTGTCCTCTCCTCTCTGCTGTCGATATTTGTCACATGACCTTTTCTATCAGCCGAATTTAATGTTTTTAACAGGATCTAGTTATTCAAACCAAAAATAAACAGTTTAGAATGAGACATGTTGAGTGTTTTTGACAGAAATATCAACATTTTAAGCTTGTTTTGGTTACTTTTTTTCCAATGGAAACTTTCGTAACCTATTACTTTGCAGTTTCTTTCTATGATAAACAGTGTATATTTGCTGAATACTCTCAATCCCCTGCAGAATATTGGGGTTCAGATGGTTAATGAGGGCAGAATAAAAAGAATAGAAGCACCCTTCTGTATGAGGTACCACTATTCAGCACCTCTAAAAACAAATCCAGAATTTCCCTAAAGGTGTGAGAACACATCTCTACAACATTTTACTAAAACAAGGATTTGAACCTTTTTAAGGAGGTTGTGTTTTCTGCAGAGGTTTTGAACGAGTGAACAAGAGTGTATAATCTGTGTAGAAAACCTTTTTTTAAGTAATATTTGGCATTCATATTTGTTTTTTCACACCACTGTCCAGTTTCTTACAGAGCTCACACGGCTGTTCCAGAAGTGCAGAACATCTGGCAGTGTTGTCATCACACTAAAGAAATGTAAGTAAATACCTCCAGAGTTTTTGACATTCATCATTCAAGTTTAATCAGGAAGTAAAGCTTGCTAGTTTCCCCTTTCTACATCTAAGCAACTGGAATTGGATGTGTCTCTTGTTTCCAGATGACGGGAGGACCAAGCCAGTGCCCCGAAAGGGTCAGTCAGAGTCATTTGAACCAGCAGACAACAAATGTCTCATCAGAGCATCTGATGGCAAGAAGAAAATCAGCACAGTGGTGAGCTGACTGTGTTTCCTGTTTTTAATTAATTAATTTTTTATTTTTTACAATATAATGCAATTATATCTATATATGTATGGATATAATTGCATTGAGTCATACACTACTATCATACATATGGTAAATATTTAAACAAAAGAAGGGTGTTTTGGGGAGATGTAACCTTTCCAGTTCTGCTATATTTCCTAAAATGTATTTTATGGAGAAATAAATTGAGCAATTTTCTGATATTTTGCTGTTAATGTTTTTTTATTTTTTAGTATAGTATGTCATGAATAAAAAGTCATAGTGTAGTATGTCGTCAAAATTCATGAAAAAGTCATATGTCGTTGAATTTCGCGAAAATTAAATTGTTAATGTTTTTCACATGCTATTAATGCTGAATTCTCATTTCTTGCTATTTCAGGTCAGCACCAAAGAAGTAATCAAGTTTCAGATGGTAGGTTGAACGTAGGTTGAAAGCTTTTTCCCTGAGTCACTGTATGCAGACTCTTGATTGTCTCCCTCGATGTTACTTTAAACTATCTTTTGTTTCACAGCAGTCTATCCTGAATAAATAAGCTGTTTGAACTTAATCCTAAACTCTTTTTTACAGGCATACTCCAACCTCCTTAGAGCTCACATGGATGGACTTAAGAAGAAAGATAAGAAAAGCAAAAGCAAGAAAACCAAAGCCACCCAATGAGCATCAGACTCTTTAACATATGTTACCTAATCAGGCCCGTATGATGTGAGGGAACGGGAAAGGCTCAGCTCACTCGGCCTGTCGCCCCACTCAGCTTTCTTCCCATTCACCACCTGAGGCCTCAGAATCACTGTCCATCCACCTGGTGACTGCTCTGGTATTATGCCACTGTTTGCATGGTAAAGTCCTGGCTCTTCGGTGCCATCTGGAACAAAGAACCTGAGGACTTCTTGTAACTTGTACAGGACGAAGCAACTTTATTGAATCTTCACCATTTCTGGAGGTCATCAACAGCTGTTGTCACCTCTGGAGCCAAATCCATGGAGCCCATTGATTGCCTGCCTTTCATACTATTTAACTGTTAAGAGTCCATATTTATGTTATATTTCTGGCTGATCTGTTCTGCCAGTGTTTTTTCCCCCCGACAACTTGAGAAGAATAATTGGAATATTTTCTTTCTTTCTTTTTTTTTAATTGATCAGATTTGATGTAATTTTTAAACCAGTTTTATTATATTAAGTATGATGCCGGATATAAAAATGTACTTTCTTCTGTTTTTCTTTTGAACCACATTTTCACACCAAGCTGTAAACAGGCCATCTTAAACTGTTAAGCACCAGTAAAGTGAGTAGCTTTAGTTCATGCAGTTAATTAAAATGTGAATAAGGTTTCTGGATGATGACGAGACAAAAACAATTTAAATCGGATTTTATTGAAAGGCATGTTTGATTTATGAATACAGAGATAAAGTATTGGCTGCTGTTCTCATGTAATTTCTGTTAATCACAATTACAAGCAGGTTTAACTACAGCTGATATATTTTGTTAGCCATTTGTATGTCTCTTCGTGCTACCATGGTCCTGATTTCATGGAAGAGGACTGCAGCAGAATTTAAGTTCAGAAATAAAGTGCGTTGTTGAAAGTCACTGCAAGTTGTTTTTTTGTCCTTTTTGATAAAATGGTAAACACAGAGCAGTAAACATGAGTGATATAGAAAAGGAGACAGTAAATACACTATACTATATACATGAACACATTTCTGTGCTGAACTGGTAAAAACAGTCTAAATTGCAGTTGAGAGATGAAGCATCTCATAGCGATGTGTGCCTCTTGTCTGGCCTGTCCTTTGGGGAGACTGCTAGGTGGCACTGCCTGTTGCTCTCCTCCTCGTAGCCCTGCTTCATCAGGCTGGTCACAAACTGGAACATGGTCTGGATCACAAACAACACATTGAACTGGATCAGGGTCCACATACATGAGGAAGTACATGTTTTGGTGTGAGCCACATGTTGACATGACAGAAAAACAACCTAATTTCAACCAGTAGAGAAGGAGGGGCCAAATAAAAGCATAAAGCTGGTCAAAATTGTAAACTTAAATATTGTTTAATTAAATGTAACTATTAAATATGAAATATAACATGAAACTACAGTGTTTCTAAAAGTTCACATAATTAGACACTTATAAAAAGAATACATTTTATCTATTAATATAAATTGTAGATGAATCCATATAGTATTCAACCTACAACTTTTTTATAAGGGTTATATGGTTTATTGATACTGTATGACATTAACAATAGTATACTAATTCATGAAAAAAGGTATAGTGTAGTATAGTATGTCATTTGTTGTCAAAAATAGTAATTTTAAAATGCCCCAAAATGCTTAAAGACTATTATAGTCTGTTGTTACATACTAGTTGTATATTTTGTCCATAAATTACAAAAGACACCATACATTATTGGATGTCCAAAAGTTGGACAAAAATACTAGTTGATTTTTGTCAAAAATTGTCAAATTCTAAATAAAATGCCTAAAACTGATTATAGTCCATTGATCTTACTGTACTTATTGTAAAAAAGAAGAAGAAAAGAAGTAATATATAAGTAAAAATATAAGTAGCTTAACAGTTGGGCTGTGGGCGCCCCCTGGTGGATATTTTGAGTCATCTACTGACCACCTGGGAGCATACAGACCTGTGGTATCATCTGTTGCAGCATATCTATGAAGAAATAAATACTCTTATTCGACTCATATTTAAATTTATGTTCCTTTTATTATTATTTCTGTTGCTTTCTTTACTTATCTTAGATATGTGTTTAGTCACAAATGAATAATGTCTTAATGTAATAATTTAGCTGTACACCAAAGCTACTGAATGAAAGCGTTGTGCCTATTATGCATACATATTGAGTAGAAACAGCAGTATTCAAGTGTCTCTGTATTAATAACACAAGGCATCTTGTAGTGACATGACATGATGTGACAGAGCCATGTTCCATCTCCTCAATATGCTCATGTATGGTTCAGTGAGATGTAAATTCCTCATCAGTCAAGCTCGTGCTGCACTGGTCTCCATCTCGACGTGCTACAAGGGGAATTAAAGAAACTTGCAGAGCTCTGACGCTGATGCAAGCCGCACATAAACAGACGCTATGGCTGACATGCTGAGTGCACACATCAGCTTATTTCACAGGGCATTTACCCAGAATGGCTCTTTTTACATTTTACTCACTGTGGCCTTGTATTTCACTGCAATATGTATATATATATATATATGTATATATTGCAGTGATCCGTAAGTCCTCAGCTCTATGGAATCAGCAAAAATCATGCCTAGAGGTGGGAACAACTCAAAAATGTATATGTGCAGTGTAACACAGTTATAATGACATAAATCATAAGAAAAAGAGGTGAATTTTCTGATCATATTTAAAAAAAAAAAATTGGCTCTCCAGAGTTTATACATATTTAACTTTTTGGATTTTCTCCTGTCCTCTACTCTCTGCTCTGTGTAAACTAATTTTCGGTGAATATTTGTCACGTGCCTCAGTAATGTTTTTGAACAGTTATTCCAAACCACCAACTGCTTCATGTCTCCAACAGAATCTCCCCACTCAGTAACACACCTGCTGAGAAAGCAACTCTTATCATTGGTGACTCCATTCTTCGAAAATGGGGAGCTAGCGAAACCAGCCACCATAGTTAAATTCATCAAAGGGGCCAGAGCGGGCTACATTGAATCATTTTTCAACTACTGGCTAAGGATAAATACAATTAGGGTAAAGTGGTTATTCCTGTCGGCAGTAATGACCCTGATAAATATTTGAATTGCTTCGCTCCCATCAATTTTCCAACAACTAACCTCAATGATTTCTTCATCTAAACTGTCAACCTGTCTCTTAAACCCCATCCCAACAAGGCTGCTCAAAGAGGTTCACACAAGATCTCATCCCGTGGGGTCAAAATGATCATGAGAACGGTGAGAAAAAATCCCAGAACTACATGGAGGGACCCGATGAATGACCTGCAGAGAGCTGGGACCAGAGTAACAAAGGCTACCATCAGTAACACACTACACAGAGAGGGAATACAATCCTGCAGTGCCATTACATGTCCAGGCCCGTCTGAAGTTTGCCAGAGAGCATATGGATGATCCAGAAGAGGATTTGGAGAATATCGCGTGGTCAGATGAAACCAAAATAGAACTTTTTTGGTAAAAACTCAACTCGTCATGTTTGGAGGAAGAAGAATGCTGAGTTGCATCCAAAGAACACTGTACCTACTGTGAAGCATGGGGGTGGAAACATCAAACATTTGGGGCTGTTTTTCTGCCAAGGGGACAGGAGGACTGGAGGACTGATCCGTGTTAAGGGAAGAATGAACAGGGCCACGTATCGTGAAATTCATTCATTCATTACCATTAACCGCTTATCTGCAATCGGGTTGCGGGGGGGCAATTTAGAGTCACCAATTAAACCTAAGTGCATGTTTTTGGACTGAGGGAGGAAGCCGGAGTACCCGGTGAGAACCCACCCTGACACGGGGAGAACATGCAAACTCCACACGGAAGAGCCGCAGGCGGGAGTCGAACCAGCGACCCTCTAGCTGTGAGGCGAGAGCACTAACAACTACACCACCGTGTAGCCTGTATCAGGAAATTTTAAGCCAAAACCTCCTTCCATCAGTGAGAGCACTGAAGATGGAACGTGGCTGGGTCTTCCAGCATGACAATGATTCCAAACACACCGCTCGGGCAACGAAGGAGTGGCTCCGTAAAAAGCATTTCAAGGTCCTGGAGTGGCCTAGCCAGTCTCCAGACTTCAACCCCATAGAAAATCTGTGGAGGGAGTTGAAGGTCTGTGTTGCCCAGTGACAGCCCCAAAACATCACTGATCTAGAGGAGATCTGAAAGGGGGAATCGGCCAAAATACCAGCTACAGTGTGCGCAAACCTGGTGAAGACTTACAGGAAACGTTTGACCTCTGTCATTACCAACAAAGGTTATGTTACAAAGTACTGAGTTGACCAAATACTTATTTTCCACCATAATTTACAAATAAATTCATTAAAAATCCTACAATGTGATTTCCTGGATTTTTTATATTGGATATTTCAGACCTCTCTCATCTCTCAAAGTAGGAGAACTTGCACATTCCCCATTGAGGATGCATTGAGCTCGGATTGGCCCAAGGGTTCCAGTGATACATTTACATAGAGTTGCCTACACAGTATTACCACTTGAACCCAAGCAATGGGTCTGTTAAATTATTACAATATTTGGGAATTATTACATTATCAGGACTTGCGAAATGAAGGCTAACCTGATAATGTAATAACCTCCCATTAATGTTATACTTTATTACATTATTGGTAAAAAAGTTTATTATATTATTGGGAAATGCACTTTATTACATTATCGGGAAGTTATTACATTATCAGGTTTTATTACATTTTCAATGGACTCAAGTGCAGATTTTTATTACATTATAGGGGTTATTACATTATCGGGAATTTATTACATTATCAGGTTCTACAAGGCAAATCGGTGATTTGTGATTCTGGGCTATAAAAAAACAAAATTGACTTGACTTGACATGTAGAATAAAGTGATGTTGACAGAAATATCACAATTTTAAGCTTCTTTTTGGTTACTTTTTTTGAACGGAAACTTTTGTAAACTGTGATCCATTTAAGAATTGTCAGAAAGTTAAAATTTCGATGATAGTGCCTGTTTTTACGGCTTCTTTCTACAATAAAGGGTTTAGTTTTGGCAGCTTTTTAAAAAAAACATACGTAAGTTAACACCCACATAAGGAGACACAGTCCTTACCTTCCACGCATCCTCCAGCTCAGTCGTCCACCTCTCCTTCAGTATCGGCTGCACAGCACAAATGAACTCTGCTCCCACATACTGAAAAATAATAATGAGAGATACTTACTGATGTGCCTTGGTAACTAGGCTGTTATCCAGTTGATGTGTCACTCCATTGTTACTATTGTTGTTTTTTTGTAAGGTGTGTTTCCATTTTGCAGTTTTGGGTCATTTCATTCAGCCTCAGAGTCTCAGTATAATGGTGAGTCTGGTAAAAAACTACAGTATTAGTCTCTATAAGCTGAAGCAGCATCACAAAAACACACTGTGCAGTACTGGTACTTTGGAAGTGTGGCTGTATGAGCACACTTCCAGTTTGGTGAAGCAAGACAGGGGAAGCTAAGCAATGTGCTTCTGAAGGTGCAGCAGAAAAAGTCATTATAACAATATCATCAAAAATTTTATTTTAAAAAAGTCATAATATGGTATTTTGGTTAAATTTAATGAAAAAAAGTCATAGTATAGCGTGTTGTCAATTTTCATCAAAAAAAAAGTTATAGTATAGTATGTCGTTAATTTTCATGAAAAAAGTCATAGTATAGCCAACCGCCATCTACTGTAGGTAATACACTGACAATAGATAAGTACCTGATATAACCTCACTTCAATTAATCCAAACTATTCCCTTGAATACTGTTGGGATCATTGGGGTCTTACACTGTAGTACTTAGGTGGGGCGTTGTAATGATAATGGCCTTTTCCCAGTTCCAGAGCCAGAGCTTCCAGTCTCTCCAGCTGGTCGAGTCTAGCCACACTTTTCTCGATAAAAGACATCACCCTGAAAAAGAAAAAGACACCCAGTCAGAATAGTGTAGTCCAGCAGCTATCCGTGAATTAGCAGTAGGCGACTATCAACCCATGCATCTCCACTGTAGATAAGTGTGACACTTCTCTGTGTTAAAAGGCTGCCTGCTGACATTTGCAAACCCAAATGCAGAGAAAAATAAACAGGACTGATTGCGTATCTTATCAATCTAGCCCATACTTGAGGATGCAAAATTGCACAACATTTAATGTTTTTTTTCCCCTGCACAAAACACAGCTAGATCAATTTTCTTTGTTGCTTTTGCAGGTGTGTCTGCCATCGCTGCAGCATGTGTGTGTGACAGTTTTGAAGATGAATATGGAACAAAGGGTGAGGGTTGGTTGAGCGCTGTCTTGCCTCTGTCTCGCTGCCACTATGGACATTTGTAATAATGTCCCGGAGTGCAGCTGAAGGGGCCGTTTGGCCTTATCATCACTGCGTTTGAGAGCAGCAGGTTCACACTGAGATGCGTAACACATTTTCTGTGTGCAACACTGCTGCAAAGCCACGCTAGCCTCTATACCTTCAGGTCCTCAGGCAGTAATTGGCTGCTTTGGCCTCGTGCATAGAGGGACACAGAGAGGCCTGATGCACCCTGGAAACAACAGACGAGTGGCTGTGATAGATGCTACGAGCTCTTCTCTGCAGCAGAGTGGTGAAGCAACATTATGATGACATGACTACCTGAGGTGTTTTGCTCTGCCACTTATCTCATGATTTGTGTCCAGCGCTGTGCTATGTGCAACAAGGTTTTTATCATGTATTATTAAAAAAGATTAGTCCAGTGAATTCCTCTATTTTTCCATAACAACTACAGTGTGCATTGATCTGCTAATGAGTATCGCCTGCAGCCAAAGCCTGGTCTTCCTCTGTGCCATGTAGCTCCATTGTTGGCCAAAAGCTATTAAAAACACATCAATGAGCCACACTGTTACACATGGTGACATGTTCCTTCAGTAACAATGAACACGGATATTGTAGTTTTATTTTTGAGTATGTCACACACACACTGTCCTGCTGCCACACATAGTCATTAGAGCAGAGATTTACAACCAGTGGGTGCTTCTCCCAATGAGTACACAGGGTATGTGGAGTGGAAAAGCAGAAATTATGTTTAGTGAAAAGAGTATCTGTATATTTGTATTTAGGAGGGGGGAAATAGGATTATAAATTGGTTTAATCTAACAAGGCAAATCACTGTACAAAGCACCAAATGAGTTTTCATCTCTGGCTGAAAATAGTCTCCCTGAAAATGCACCCAACTGTTTAACCCTCTGAACCCCAACAAGCATACATATTTAAGTATTTGCATGTTTCCAGCCTCTCCTGTCCTCTCCACTCAGCTCTGTGTAAACAGATTTTTCAGTGAATATTTGTCACGTGGCCGTTTGTCTCAGCAGAACTAATCATGGCTTCACAGTGACGCTTTTCACAGTTTTTTTCCTACGATAAATGGTGTATTTTTGGCCATCACTTAAAGAAAACGTACATTTCATTTGTATTGTGGGGTTCAGAGGGTTGAGGAAGTTACTAAGCTTTATTTAGTAAAATAAAACTATATAACTGTGTTTAGTTTAGTATTTAGTATGCCAGAAAAAGATAGATACATAGAACATATATCAAATGCCAAAAATACCAGGATGTTCTACTGCATCTGGTGGCATTTTGCAGTGTGCAACCTACAATCATTTGTGCAGCATGTATGAGCAAGTAAAGTTCAAGGTGCAATGTTATGAATTTGCTTTTGTTGTTGTTGTTGTTGTTGTATGCATACCGTATGTAACTGCATGTGCAGTAGTTTGTAAGTTTCTGCAGCAGCAGAATGGACTAAAAGTAAAAAGAATGTGATTGGAAACGCAGCATGTTGGTTTTGGTCTTTTCATGGGATTTGTTGAGAACAAGAACATACAAAATAATGTCAACCATTTTGTGTATTTCTGACAGAAACCAATGAACATACGTCACACTTTGATCTTTTAGTTTGAACAGACTAGAGGGTGCTTCACATCAATCCTGATTCTCCATTGGCTGGTTTGTTCTGTTTTGTTCTGGATATGCTCATGTGTGGTTGGTTGTTGTTGTTTTTTGCTGTTTTTTTTTAGAGGCTGTAGTGGGCTGCATAAATTGGACATCTCTGGGAAGCTGAGACTATTGTGCATTCAATCAGTGAAATTCTATTCATGTGTGATGATGTTAGTCCAGAGCATTTCTTGAGACTTGACCTTCATGTATAAAATTAGCTTCCCTGACTTCTAGGATAATCACAGCTACATGAAACTTTACAGCCACAACCTACATAGACATAAAGCATTCAGAGGATGTACAGCTTTCCTACATAAATTGACAATAAGGGGATTTTCAGCAGTTTAGAGAACAGACAGGCTCGCAGAAAATAGAGAAATCTCAAAATGTCAAACATTTTTAAAACCAAATCACAGCATGGAGTTTCCTGTGTTCTTCCAAAGGTCTTGGTGTATTGATGTAATATTCTAAAGAGTTTTTGACCATTTTTTATCCGTTCTCGAATGCCAAAAAAAAGCCTAATTCAGCACCAAATGAGTGTAACAAATGTCATCAGCCCAAAAATTGCTGCAACAACTTATGGGACATAGTTGAGCTGGAAATGGACTTCGGGGACTAAACATTGATGTTCTGAGCCATTATCAATCAATCAATCAATCAATCAATCAATCAATCAATCAATCAATCAATCAATCAATCAATCAATCAATCAATCAGACTTTATTTGTATTAGCATTTTTCATACAAGAGAGATGCAACACAAAGCACTTTACATAAAAAAGGATAAAATAACAATAATAACTAGAAAATTTCTAAAGAAATTTTGATTGTGTGCTTGCCTCTGGACCGTCATTCTCGTGGCTCAAATCAACAGTCAAACAGGGACTCTGTCCTGAGTTCACAGACACCTCATACAAGTCTGTAGGACAAACGGTTCACAAGTTAGTAAAAGGGGGCGTGGTCACTCAAAGGGGGCGTGGCTTGAATCACCAGTTAAAAAGGGACTCTGTCCTGAGTTCACAGACACCTCATACAAGTATCTAGGAGAAACGGTTCATTAGTTATGAAAGGGGGCGTGGCTAATCAAAAGGGGCGGGGTTATCAATCACCAGTTAAACAGGGACTTCATGCCGAGTAATCTGACACCTTATACAAGTTTCTAGGACAAACGGTTCATTAGTTATGAAAGGGGGCGTGGCTAATCAAAAAGGGCGGGAATTTATGAAATATTGTTATGTATAAGTGGTCAGTGATGAACCATCATCATGCTTGACAAGTTTGAGGAAGATTGGACAATGTATGGTCAAGTTATAAGGTCTCATGTTTTATGAAGAACAACATGTCTGTTCACTTAGAGTAAACTCACAGTTATCAGTTAGAATGTCTGTGTTGGAGGAGGGAGGGGGGAGGGGGGAGGCTTTGGTAGCTAAGCAACCACGTGGCCAGGTGGAGTCGACCAATAAGAGCAGAGCAATCAACTGAAATTAACTGCTGTTGGAGACAGTTCTGTAGACAGAGGTGGACAAACTGAAAATTCTGGCCTCGAACAGAAAGCATTTTTGGCAAAACCATAATACCTATCATTGATCCGACTTCACTTTGAGCGTCCTGAGTTCTTCCTCAACATCTACATATGTTTTTTTTTAAGAAAGATGAAAAAATAGCTTTGTTAGAGCGATTTAAAAAAAATGTTAAATTTGTTTTTTTGAGAAATCTTCCTTCATTTTTAATATGGGAGCCGATGCGGCAGTTGGTGCATTTTGTTTGAGCATCTGTGCGTCCTGCGCCTAAACTATAACTCTGACAGCTTTACCAGAGGATTGTGAGTGAGAGGACAAATTTTCCTACGTTTCTATGTATAAATTATTTCTGTAGAGTGAAATTTGCGGCCTGGAGCGCAGTTTTCAAATTTATTTTTTGACAATTCTTTCTCTCCCTCTACACTCTGTTTGATGACTTCCCCACTCTAGACTCTCCATAGGGTTACATTGGGGGGATTTTTTGACGTGTTTTTTCCCAATAATTTGAAAACCGTTTGTCGAAACCCTTATAAAAGTCATAGCACACTTGTCATGGGCGAGCCGGTCGATTTGATACCTTTTTTGTGTATGTGTGACCAAAACTCTGGGAGGAGTAGTCGACCGAAAAATGACACGGAAGAAACGGAAGAATAACTAGAAAATTCCTAAAGAAATTTTGATTGTGTGCTTGCCTCTGGACCGTGACTCTCGTGGCTTATCAAAAGGGGCACGGATTAAACAGGGACTTTCTGCTGAGTACACTCACACCTCATACAAGTCTCTAGGACAAACGGTTCACTAGTTAGTAAAACGGGCGTGGCTTATCAAAAGGGGCGGGGTTATCAATCACCAGTTAAACAGGGACTCTATGCTGAGTAATCTGACATTTTATACAAGTTTCTAGGACAAACGGTTCATTAGTTAGTAAAAGGGGGCGTGGCTAATAAAAAGGGCGGGAATTAATGAATTATTGTTATGGAGAACTGAAAAGTGATGAATCATCATCATGCATGACAAGTTTGAGGCAGATTGGACAATGTATGGTCAAGTTATAAGGTCTCGTGTTTTATGAAGAAAGCCATGTCTGTTTACTTAGAGTAAACTGACGGTTATCAGTTAGAATGTCTGTGTTGGAGGAGGGGAGGGGCTTTGGTAGCTAAGCAACCACGTAGCCAGGTGGAGTCGACCAATCAGAGCAGAGCAATCAACTGAAATTAACTGACGATGGAGAGAGTTCCGTCTAAGTGAGCAGACAGAGGTCGACAAACTTGAAATTCTGGCCTCGAACAGAAAGCATTTTCGGCGAAACCATAATACCTATCATTGATCTGACTTTACTTTGAGCGTCTTGAGTTCTTCCTGAACATCTCCATATGTTTTTTTTTAAGAAAAATGAAAAAATAGCTTTGTTAGAGCGATTTTAAAAAACTGTTAAATTTTTTTTTTGAGAAATCTTCCTTCATTTTTAATATGGGAGCCGATGCGGCAGTTGGTGCATTTTGTTTGAGCATCTGTGCGTCCTGCGCCTAAACTATAACTCTGACAGCTTTACCAGAGGATTGTGAGTGAGAGGACAAATTTTCCTACGTTTCTATGTATAAATTATTTCTGTAGAGTGAAATTTGCGGCCTGGAGCGCAGTTTTCAAATTTATTTTTTGACAATTCTTTCTCTCCCTCTACACTCTGTTTGATGACTTCCCCACTCTAGACTCTCCATAGGGTTACATTGGGGGGATTTTTTGACGTGTTTTTGCCCAATAATTTGAAAACCGTATGTCGAAACCCTTAGAAAAGTCATAGCACACTTGTCATGGGCGAGCCGGTCGGTTTGATACCTTTTTTGTGTATGTGCGGCAAAAACTCTGGGAGGAGTAGTCGACCGAAAAATGACACGGAAGAAACGGAAGATTAAAAATAATAATAAAAATAGTTACGGTGAATAGTAGTTAGTGTGCTTTTGCAAGCAAGCACACAAAACTAGAAAATTTCTAAAGAAATTTTGATTGTGTGCTTGCCTCTGGACCATCATTCTCGTGGCTCAAATCAACAGTCAAACTGGGACTCTGTCCTGAGTTCACAGACACCTCATACAAGTCTGTAGGACAAACGGTTCACAAGTTAGTAAAAGGGGGCGTGGTCACTCAAAGGGGGCGTGGCTTGAATCAGCAGTTAAACAGGGACTCTGTCCTGAGTTCACAGACACCTCATACAAGTATCTAGGAGAAACGGTTAATTAGTTATGAAAGGGGGCGTGGCTAATCAAAAAGGGCGGGAATTTATGAAACATTGTTATGTATAAGTGGTCAGTGATGAACCATCATCATGCTTGGCAAGTTTGAGGAAGATTGGACAATGTATGGTCAAGTTATAAGGTCTCATGTTTTATGAAGTCTGTTTACTTAGAGTAAACTGACAGTTATCAGTTAGAATGTCTGTGTTGGAGGAGGGAGGGGGGAGGGGGGAGGCTTTGGTAGCTAAGCAACCACGTGGCCAGGTGGAGTCGACCAATAAGAGCAGAGCAATCAACTGAAATTAACTGATGATGGAGACAGTTCCGCAGACAGAGGTGGAAAAACTGAAAATTCTGGCCTCGAACAGAAAGCATTTTTGGCAAAACCATAATACCTATCATTGATCCGACTTCACTTTGAGCGTCCTGAGTTCTTCCTCAACGTCTACATATTTTTTTTTTTAAGAAAAATGAAAAAATAGCTTTGTTAGAGCGAATTCAAAAAACTCTTACATCCCCTTTTTTGAGATATCATCCTGCGTTTTTAATATGGGAGCCAATGAGGCTGTTTTTGGGTTTTGGTGGTGCATCTCTGCATCTCACGCCAAAACTATAACTCTGACAGCTTTACCAGAGGATTGTGAGTGAGAGGACAAATTTTCCTACGTTTCTATGTATAAATTATTTCTGTAGAGTGAAATTTGCGGCCTGGAGTGCAGTTTTCAAATTTATTTTTTGACAATTCGTTCTCTCCCTCTACACTCTGTTTGATGACATCCCCACTCTAGACTCTCCATAGGGTTACATTGGGGGGATTTTTTGACGTGTTTTTGCCCAATAATTTGAAAACCGTTTGTCGAAACCCTTATAAAAGTCATAGCACACTTGTCATGGGCGAGCCGGTCGATTTGATACCTTTTTTGTGTATGTGTGGCCAAAACTCTGGGAGGAGTAGTCGACCGAAAAAAACACGGAAGAAACGGAAGAATAAAAACTAGAAAATTCCTAAAGAAATTTTGATTGTGTGCTTGCCTCTGGACCGTGACTCTCGTGGCTTATCAAAAGGGGCAGGGATTAAACAGGGACTTTCTGCTGAGTGCACTCACACCTCATACAAGTCTCTAGGACAAACGGTTCACTAGTTAGTAAAATGGGCGTGGCTTATCAAAAGGGGCGGGGTTATCAATCACCAGTTAAACAGGGACTCTATGCTGAGTAATCTGACATCTTATACAAGTTTCTAGGACAAACGGTTCATTAGTTAGTAAAAGGGGGCGTGGCTAATAAAAAGGGCGGGAATTTATGAATTATTGTTATGTAGAACTGAAAAGTGATGAACCATCATCATGCATGACAAGTTTGAGGCAGATTGGACAATGTATGGTCAAGTTATAAGGTCTCGTGTTTTATGAAGAAAGCCATGTCTGTTTACTTAGAGTAAACTGACAGTTATCAGTTAGAATGTCTGTGTTGGAGGAGGGGGGGGCTTTGGTAGCTAAGCAACCACGTGGCCAGGTGGAGTCGACCAATCAGAGCAGAGCAATCAACTGAAATTAACTGACGATGGAGACAGTTCCATCAAAGTGAGCAGACAGAGGTCGACAAACTTGAAATTCTGGCCTCGAACAGAAAGCATTTTCGGCAAAACCATAATACCTATCATTGATCCGACTTTACTTTGAGCGTCCTGAGTTCTTCCTGAACATCTCCATATGTTTTTTTTTAAGAAAAATGAAAAAATAGCTTTGTTAGAGCGATTTTAAAAAACTGTTAAATTTTTTTTTTGAGAAATCTTCCTTCATTTTTAACATGGGAGCCGATGCGGCAGTTGGTGCATTTTGTTTGAGCATCTGTGCGTCCTGCGCCCAAACTATAACTCTGACAGCTTTACCAGAGGATTGTGAGTGAGAGGACAAATTTTCCTACGTTTCTATGTATAAATTATTTCTGTAGAGTGAAATTTGCGGCCTGGAGTGCAGTTTTCAAATTTATTTTTTGACAATTCTTTCTCTCCCTCTACACTCTGTTTGATGACTTCCCCACTCTAGACTCTCCATAGGGTTACATTGGGGGGATTTTTTGACGTGTTTTTGCCCAATAATTTGAAAACCGTATGTCGAAACCCTTAGAAAAGTCATAGCACACTTGTCATGGGCGAGCCGGTCGGTTTGATACCTTTTTTGTGTATGTGCGGCAAAAACTCTGGGAGGAGTAGTCGACCGAAAAATGACACGGAAGAAACGGAAGATTAAAAATAACTAGAAAATTCCTAAAGAAATTTTGATTGTGTGCTTGCCTCTGGACCGTGACTCTCGTGGCTTATCAAAAGGGGCGGGGATTAAACAGGGACTTTCTGCTGAGTGCACTCACACCTCATACAAGTCTCTAGGACAAACGGTTCACTAGTTAGTAAAATGGGCGTGGCTTATCAAAAGGGGCGGGGTTATCAATCACCAGTTAAACAGGGACTCTATGCTGAGTAATCTGACATCTTATACAAGTTTCTAGGACAAACGGTTCATTAGTTAGTAAAAGGGGGCGTGGCTAATAAAAAGGGCGGGAATTTATGAATTATTGTTATGTAGAACTGAAAAGTGATGAACCATCATCATGCATGACAAGTTTGAGGCAGATTGGACAATGTATGGTCAAGTTATAAGGTCTCGTGTTTTATGAAGAAAGCCATGTCTGTTTACTTAGAGTAAACTGACAGTTATCAGTTAGAATGTCTGTGTTGGAGGAGGGGGGGGGGGCTTTGGTAGCTAAGCAACCAGGTGGCCAGGTGGAGTCGACCAATCAGAGCAGAGCAATCAACTGAAATTAACTGACGATGGAGACAGTTCCATCAAAGTGAGCAGACAGAGGTCGACAAACTTGAAATTCTGGCCTCGAACAGAAAGCATTTTCGGCAAAACCATAATACCTATCATTGATCCGACTTCACTTTGAGCGTCCTGAGTTCTTCCTGAACATCTCCATATGTTTTTTTTTTAAGAAAAATGAAAAAATAGCTTTGTTAGAGCGATTTTAAAAAACTGTTAAATTTTTTTTTGGAGAAATCTTCCTTCATTTTTAATATGGGAGCCGATGCGGCAGTTGGTGCATTTTGTTTGAGCATCTGTGCGTCCTGCGCCCAAACTATAACTCTGACAGCTTTACCAGAGGATTGTGAGTGAGAGGACAAATTTTCCTACGTTTCTATGTATAAATTATTTCTGTAGAGTTAAATTTGCGGCCTGGAGCGCAGTTTTCAAATTTATTTTTTGACAATTCTTTCTCTCCCTCTACACTCTGTTTGATGACTTCCCCACTCTAGACTCTCCATAGGGTTACATTGGGGGGATTTTTTGACGTGTTTTTGCCCAATAATTTGAAAACCGTATGTCGAAACCCTTAGAAAAGTCATAGCACACTTGTCATGGGCGAGCCGGTCGATTTGATACCTTTTTTGTGTATGTGCGACCAAAACTCTGGGAGGAGTAGTCGGCCGAAAAACAACACGGAAGAAACGGAAGAATAAAAATAATAATAAAAATAAGCCCGGTGAAGAGTAGTTAGTGTGCTTTTGCAAGCAAGCACACAAAATAATAAAAATAGTTACGGTGAATAGTAGTTAGTGTGCTTTTGCAAGCAAGCACACAAAACTAGAAAATTCCTAAAGAAATTTTGATTGTGTGCTTGCCTCTGGACCATCATTCTCGTGGCTCAAATCAACAGTCAAACAGTGACTCTGTCCTGAGTTCACAGACACCTCATACAAGTCTGTAGGACCAACGGTTCACAAGTTAGTAAAAGGGGGCGTGGTCACTCAAAGGGGGCGTGGCTTGAATCAGCAGTTAAACAGGGACTCTGTCCTGAGTTCACAGACACCTCCTACAAGTCTCTAGGACAAACGGTTCATTAGTTATGAAATGGGGCGTGGCTAATCAAAAGGGGCGGGGTTATCAATCACCAGTTAAACAGGGACTTCATGCCGAGTAATCTGACACCTTATACAAGTTTCTAGGACAAACGGTTCATTAGTTATGAAAGGGGGCGTGGCTAATCAAAAAGGGCGGGAATTTATGAAACATTATTATGTATAAGTGGTCAGTGATGAACCATCATCATGCTTGGCAAGTTTGAGGAAGATTGGACAATGTATGGTCAAGTTATTAGGTCTGTTCACTGAGAGTAAACTGACAGTTATCAGTTAGAATGTCTGTGTTGGAGGAGGGAGGGGGGAGGGGGGAGGCTTTGGTAGCTAAGCAACCACGTGGCCAGGTGGAGTCGACCAATAAGAGCAGAGCAATCAAACTGAAATTAACTGACAGTTCCATCACAGTGAGCAGACAGAGGTCGACAAACTGAAAATTCTGGCCTGGAACAGAAAGCATTTTTGACAAAACCATAATACCTATCATTGATCCGACTTCACTTTGAGCGTCCTGAGTTCTTCCTGAACGTCTACATATATTTTTTTTAAAGAAAGATGAAAAAATAGCTTTGTTAGAGCGATTTTAAAAAACTGTTAAATTTTTTTTTTGAGAAATCTTCCTTCATTTTTAATATGGGAGCCGATGCGGCAGTTGGTGCATTTTGTTTGAGCATCTGTGCGTCCTGCGCCAAAACTATAACTCTGACAGCTTTACCAGAGGATTGTGAGTGAGAGGACAAATTTTCCTACGTTTCTATGTATAAATTATTTCTGTAGAGTGAAATTTGCGGCCTGGAGCGCAGTTTTCAAATTTATTTTTTGACAATTTGTTCTCTCCCTCTACACTCTGTTTGATGACATCACCGCTCTAGACTCTCCATAGGGTTACATTGGGGGGATTTTTTGACGTGTTTTTGCCCAATAATTTGAAAACCGTTTGTCGGAACCCTTATAAAAGTCATAGCACACTTGTCATGGGCGAGCCGGTCGATTTGATACCTTTTTTGTGTATGTGCGAGCAAAACTCTGGGAGGAGTAGTCGACCGAAAAATGACACGGAAGAAACGGAAGAATAATAAAAAGTAGAAATAAGCCCGGTGAATAGTAGTTAGTGTGCTTTTGCAAGCAAGCACACAAAATAAGCCCGAGGAATAACAATTAGTGTGCTTTTGCAAGCAAGCACACAAAATAATAAATGAAACAGAAACAAGCAAACACCATCTACCCCACCCACATTCATCCCACCCATCCTATTAAAAACAAAGCACAAACTGAGGAAGCGCCATCTCAACATGGAGCAGTGAGGAAACACTGGAGGCAGGTTAGAAATTAATTAGATAAAAAAATAAGTAAGATAAGATAAGATAAAATAAAATAAGAAAAAAATATATATATAATAAAAAATCTATAAATAAAAATGTAAAAGTCAATAATAACAATGAAAAGTTAAAAATAAATAAATAAAATTAAATTTTTAAAAAAAAAAGCTAGATAAAAAAGATAAAACAATAAATAAATAATTAAGAAATAGAGCATGATAATATATATATATATAAAAGCAAATAAATAAATAAAGAAAAGAGAAGATGTTATAACACTAAGATGCATGAGCTGAAAAAAATTCTAAATAATATCTGAAAATGGTTCAGGTAAAAGCCAAATTAAAAAGATAAGTCTTAAGTTTGCTCTTAAAAAAATACACCTTATACACCTTAATAGGTATACTTACTATTAAATCATTTCAAGTCATACCCCTCAGATCCCCAGCTTTCACATTATGTACACCACTTCTGACCTGCTATCCCCCCCTAAAAATCCACTGCCCACAACCCCCAATACTCTATAAAAGAGAACAGAATTACAAAGGGTTAAGTGCAGATTTGGTGACTGACCGTAGGCCATGTGCCCTGAGCTCCTTGCTGGTCCGCAACCTCTCGAGGTCCTGCACGTCTCGGAACAGGAAGAAGACGTCCTTACATTCGGGATGGGCCTCAAACAACCTGTTGCCAAGACAATAACAGCGCACACTGTCGATTAGTTACCCAGTTAGCATGAAAATAACCCCAAGAGTCAAAGAATTCACAGTGCTGAGTGCAATTAGAGGCTCCTCTGTCATCCTTCAGCCGTTCTCTCACTTTGAACAGAGAGCTGATTGCAACTTTCTGATCTTCCTCTTCTTCCTCTTATCATCACTGCCCTCTGCCCTGGTTTTCACACCCAACAGCTGCAATCAGTAGCAGACTATGGTGGATCTGCATACTTTCATATCCACCTGGAGTTGTGTTCAGTGACTTAAGTCTGCATGATGTGTAAATTGCAAAAGAAAATGTTTGCTGGTGACTAACTGGTACATGAACATTAGGTCTGCATTTGTTGTTGTGATTTTTAAAAAAATGTAATGTGTTTGCCAAAATAAGGTTTGGTATGATTTACATAAAGGTAAAATTATTAAATGACGTGGGCGTGAGAGTATATGTTCTCTTGTGCAATCCACACTGACTCTGTTTTCCGTCACATTAAGTGAAGATTTTTTCTGCATATACAGCTGTTTAAATGACACAAATATCCTGCTGTGTTTTGAGGTTATTAACCTCATGTTAATTGATCAATCAAGGCCATCTGTGAGCAGGAGCTGAGTGACAAAGGCTGGCTAAACTGGCTGACTGACAGCAGAAATGTGCTGATTTACTGTCGGCCTTATGGGAAGAAATCAACAATGTTTGTATATATTGATTGATTGATTTTATATCCCTTCCCACTGTAGCAAGTGAGGAATCTACGTGTAGTGAAACAGGAAAACAAACAGACCGGGAGCACTGATCAAGAAGAAGAAGAAGAAGATTACTTTATTAATCCCACAATGGGGAAATTCAACCTCTGCATTTAACCCATCCTTTTTTACACACAAGTGAACACACCATGCAAGGAGCAGTGGGCAGCACATTACTGCGCCTGGGGAGCTGTGCAGGGGGGTTAGGTGCCTTGCTCAAGGGCACTTCAGTCCTAGACCTGTCAGTACCGGGAACATAGATGTGATTAATATGTTCAAAACACAAAAAGACGGGTATTTGTGTGATTTAAACAGCTGTCTATGCAAAAAATTATTCACTAAATAGACAAAAATAGACTTAATGACACTAACCCTAACCCAAAAATAGTAGGGGGTCTCTGTAAGACGCGCGACTATAGTGATAGGGGGAGGAGCACGGACATCCAGAGCTCGGAGTAGAGCCATTGCTCCTTCATGTCCAAAGGAGCCAGCTGAGGTGGTTCGGGCCTCCAGGATGCCGCCTTTTAGAGATGTTCCGGGCACGTCCAGCAGGTAAGACCCAGAACATGCTGAAGGGATTATATCTCACGCCTGGACTATGAAAGACTCGGGGTAGCTGGAAAACATTGCTGGGGAGAAGAACGTCTGGAATACACGGTCGCCCAAAAAGTTGGAATAAAAATGTTTTCACCTCGTTCCATGAAATGATTGTGACAATGTGATTTATTCTTGACAGATAAAGTGCATATTTTCTCAAAGCTTTATTAATCAATCTCTTCATCATATCACAGTAAAAATTAAACCACAATTAACAGATGATTGTGTGTGAAAACAACACTATTCCAGCTTTATGGGCGAACGTGTGCTTTGCTTAATCTGCTTTCCCCGCGACCCGGCCATGGATAAGCAGAAGAAAATGCATCGATGTATTTGGACATTTAATGATTGGAAATACAGGACTAACTTAACATTTTTTGCTTGTAGCAATAAAGCAATTGATGGAATAGTGTGTGCTCGTTTTAACATTTAACTTACTTGACAACAATTTCATCATTTTTAAATGCAGAAATCACCAAAATAAAATAAGTAATTTTAACCGATTCTGTTTTCAATCAAGCAACTGGTTTAAAAAACAACCCAAATTAAGAGTTCATGAATAAATGCACTACAAGTCTGAAACGTGTCACCCTTGATAGATAGATTGATGAATAGAGGTTGTTAGGGAAGTGATAGGTCTCTCTAATGGAGGATAGCTCCTTTGACAAGCACATGATAATACATAGAGGTCTATTGAAATGCAATATATTAACAAGACAAAACCAAACGTGAGTCATTGAGGCCTCCAGACGTTCCTGAAATCCCTGACAAAAAAACCCTGCATGTTTTTATATGTCTATAATACAACACTTCAGTCTTTGTGCAACCCCATAGTTTGACTCACAAGACAACTAATCAACTAACTAATCCTCTGAACTGTGTGAACTGAAAGGTATTTTTTATTTAGACCATAGCAAAAAATACACAGCTTATCAAAGACAGAAACTGTAAACACAGGCATTATCATCATAAGCTGCATTTTCTGACAGACAAGGTCAGTCACTTTATTCTTCATGTCTCATATCAAATGTGACCAAAAATAGTGTGTGTAATTACTAGATCCTCTTAAAAACATTAAATTCTGCTCCTCAGCGACACTGTAAAGCCATGATTGATTCTGCTGAGACAAACGGACATGTGACAAATATTCACTGAAAATCAGTTTACACAGAGCAGAGAGGAGAGGACAGGAGAGGCTGGAAAAAAATCTAAAAATTCAATTTTATTCAAATAATAATAGAAGGAGAAATATAAGAGAAATTTAACTCGTTTTTAAAAAATTATATTACAGTGAAATACAAGGCGACACTGAGTAAAATGTAAAAAAACAACCAACAACAACAAAAAAAGCCCTGAAACGGCTTGTTAAATGGAAGGTTAAGGTATAATTTAACTTTTTTACAACTGGAAGTGGAAAGCTTCTCTTATAGTTTCATTAAAAAAACAACAACAACAACAACAATATTCTCGATTGAAAGGCTCCATCATGCTTGCTCTCCGCTGTAAGTGGTTTCTCACTATTCAAATCTACTTCTTACCGGTTTCACTGATTTGAGAGAAGGAGAAAGTGGCTGATCTTTTTTCCCCCTTGTCACTATCAACAAAGCAGCAGCCAGTAGAGAGCTGTTCTTTTTCTGGTGTTCATGCAAGTGTGCAGAGCATATGCAGACAATGCAGTAAATGGAATTTTAATTGAGGGCTGTTCAGGGGTTGCATTGATAACTATTTTCATAAATAGAGCCAATCTTTAAAGTTGAATAAATTTGTCTATTAACTAAAGAGCAAGACAATGAAAAGCAGGTGCTTCATATTTGCTGTTTTACTGTAACAACTACTGTTCAGTCATGAGATATTAGCCCTGACAGCCCGGGAGGCCCTTGGGTGGCGCTGACCCACAACAAGAGGCCCATGAACATGCTATGGTGAATCTCTTCACCCGTTGAGTTCAGCCAGCGGACACATGGCAATTATTACACTTCTAGCCATGTGCATGTTGACTGTACGTCCAGCAGTTTTTATCATCACTGCACACTTTGTTTTATTTCCCTTTTCCCGGATGCATCACGCTAATTGATAAAATGCATTTCCCTGATGTCTTTAATTGCACAGCGTTGTGGCGGGCAGAGGCTGTTTATTATTATGTAATGTGGTTAAGACATGATAAGAAGTGATAAGAGGGGAGGAGGGGTATTCTGCTCTGAGCCTTGAATGAAAAGCTGGGGGTCAAAAGGCAGAGAAGAGGGGGAAGTGGTGGAGGTGGGAAGGATGCTTGATGCTCGCTCTCTGGCTTGTATAAAAAGGTCAGGCATCACGCAGACCTTCTGCACACCTCTTTGTCTCCTGGAGCCACAGGTCAGAACATGGTGCAGAGGTTTCACTTAGGAGGTTAAACTGAAAAGTTGCTCCTTTGCTGTCCAGGGAAAGGGTCCATTGAACACACATTATGGACTTTTCTTTTTTCTCTTTAAGTTGCAAGATCCTTAATGTTTAGGCTACATTTAGTTTGCGCTAGAACTCAATTATGGCAAATGGTAAATGGAGTGCACTTATATAGTGCTCTTATCCAAAGCGCGTTACACTACACACTATGCTCATTCACCCATTGACACACACATTCATACTGGTGGCCAAGGCTACCAGGGCACACTGGTGCCACCTGCCACCATTGGGAATTCATTCACACCCCGATGAACGCAGCATCGGGAGCAATTTGGGGTTCAGTATCTTGCTCAAGGATACTTTGACATGTAGGCTGCCATGGTCAGGGATCGAACCACCAACCCTCCAATCACTGGATGAACACTCTACCAACTGAGCAGCAGCTGCCTCACATATTTTTCCCCACATACCTCTATATTGCAACAATATCGATGACCTTTTAAAAAAAAATGTTTAAATAAATAATCATCAGTGATGTGGCTAAAAGCTACAAAAGTCTGGTTTATTCAGAAAATGACATCACTTTACTGTAATGCAACTTTTAAAACAGTCTCATAAAATAATATGAATATAATATTGATATATTTACTGCATTTAACTAATTGTTAGAATCCAGTCTTAACCCTCTCAACCCCAGAAATGTATGTTTTCTTTAGCAGATCACCAAAAGTACAATGTTTATCGTAGAAAGAAACAGGCATTATCGTCTGTTTCCGTTAGAAAAAGTAACCAAAACAAAGCTTGAAATTGTAATATTTCTGTCAAAATCCCTTCATTCTACACGTCTTATTTATAACGTCACCAAAAGTAAACTGTTTGGAATAACTAGATCCTGTTAAAAACATTAAATTCCGCTCCTCAGCTACACTGTGAAGCCATGATTGATTCTGCTGAGACGAATGGTTACGTGACAAATATTCACTGAAAATCTGTTTACACAGAGCAGAGAGGAGAGGACAGGAAAGGCTGTTTACACAGAGCTGAGAGAAGAGGGCAGGAGAGGCTGGAAAAATGCAAATAGTTAAATATGAATAACATGTGGAGAACCAATTAATTTTTTCCAATATTCATGACAGCTGTAGGCAAGTGTTGTATATATAAATTCAAATTTATTCCATTTTTTTTTTTAAATGTATCCGAGAAATTCAACTTGCATTTTTTCTTATTCTATGAATTGTGTCATTATAACAGTGTTATTCTGCACAAAAGACATTTTTAGTTGTTCAAACTTCTAGCCATCCTTGTGCTGATTGCAAAGAGGTGCTGGACTTATATATTTTATATATTTTTTATATAGGCCTATTGCAGTGAAAAACAAGTACAATATAAAAAAGCAACAACAACAAAAACACGCCCTTTAACGGCTTGTTGGGTTTCATAGTGTTAAATACTAATAAAATCAAATGTCTGCAGGGATCAGAGTTCATAAAGGCAACTAATAATTCATAAAGGCAACTGATATTAAATATGAATTCAATGACACTAACATTCCTGACCTTATGCTAGCTTTAATCGAAATATTCTAATCAGCACACTAGACAAGATGATCGAGTTATTTGACATGAAACCAACAGTGGAAAAGTCCAGAAAAGGCTTACCTGACAAACGTAATAATCCCAATTCTGGCTATATCGTCCCGGATAACTTTCCACGAGTCCTTGATCATCTGAATCTGATCCTGACTGGGACGAACAGCAGCAGCAGCATCTGTAGTCCTCTCTCCAAACTCTGCTTTTGCTGCCAGACCTGATATTGCACAGCCCATTCTTCGTGGAAAAGAAAAGACGATTATGTTGTTTGTTTGTTTGTTGTTGTTTTTTGCGCCAATCCAGAGCAAAGAAAGAAAGCGAGGGTTAATTGATTTTGTGGTGTCAGAGGAAATGTGGGACCTGTTTCAAGTGCGCGACTACAACTGCGTCTTGAACGACACGCCTCTGGTCGGTACCAGTTTACTGTCAAGTCTGTAAATCTGCAGACGAAATGCAACTTCCGGTAAATGGTTAAAAAATAAAAACCCCGGTATTAGTACTAATACCACACTGTGAAATTACTCCACTTCAAGTAAAAGTCCTACATTCAAAACTTACTAAAGTCAAAGTAAAAAAAGTATCAAAATGTACTTAAAGTATCAAGTAAAACTACTTTTTATGCAGAATGGACCCAATCAGATTGTTATATATATTCTACATATATTATTGAATTAATATTATTGATGCATTTATGTAAGCAGCCTTTTTACTACTTAATATACTGTTATGTGGTTTATTTTATTATATTTTATTTTTAAATTAATTAAAAAACCTGTCTAATATCTTTAAATAGATCATGTTAAATCTCAACCTGAAAAGTAATGAAAGCTGTCACCTAAATGTAGTGGAGAAAAAGTACATACATAAAATGGAAATACTCAAGTAAAGTACATCAAAAATTATACTTAAGTCCAGTACTTGAGTGAATTTACTTAGTTACATTCCACCACTGAAAATATAAAATGTTGTAACTGAAACATGGACACGTGGAATAACAAATTGATGACTCTTTTCCCCCCTGTTGTTGTGTTTTTGCTTATTCTTATTATTACATTTAAAAATTAATGCTATAATTTTATATTTTCCATTTCTGTTTACAGTGGTGGAATGTAATTGAGTATTTTCATTTTATTTAAAAAATAGGAGGAATTTTAAATGATTACGCATTTCTATGAATTAAACCACATAAAGAATATTCATTCATTCTTTTTTTCATTTTCCTTAAATGAACAAATTAAAATGAAAATGCTGCTTGCATACATGCATTTATTATAATAATCTAATAATATATTTGGAATATATAAAACAATCTGAGTGCAATAGAATAGTAAAAAGGGGCTGCCACGGCAGGTTAGTGTTTACATACGTTTACATATATACGTGTTTACATTTATAAATTATTGAGAAAAGACTTATATGACCAATAAGTGCTGAGCATTAATTGAGTTTTATTGTTGAAGGATGGCACTGTTGACTTCGGGTGTGAGCCTCGCTAATGGGCTGACTTGACGCAGCTTTCTTCGAAGGCTAAGATGATTTATTTGAGGGAAACGAACAGCGTGCTCTGTAACCTAAGTCAGGGGACTGACTGGGCTGTGTAGTCATTTTAAATAAAAGACAGATAACACAATTGATGAAGACAGACTGTTGGAGCTATTTAGTTCTTTTTAGTATTTAGTTGTCTGTTTAGTTTATTATTAACAATGAGTATTATTTGATTATTCTAGACGTTTGTTTATTTTGATAATATTTTGTTTTGCTAGTTAATTGTTTAGTTTAATCATCATTATTGTTTAGCATATTTAGTTTACATATTATATTGTGGGTTTTATGGAATTTGGATTGGCACCGTGGGCACCTGAGGTTATATAGGTAGGTAGGTAGGCAGAGGGCCGTCATGCACCTGGGTGGGCCTATGGTTTTTTACCAGCGCGAAGATAGGCAGCAGGAGCCATGTTTCTTTGTTCTTTTGTTTGCTTGCTCGCAATGGACAAAATAAACCTTTGGATCTATCAATCATGCATGGACATCACCTTCTTTGCCTGCGTACACCACACGCTCATGGTGCATCAGTGGTATTTTGATTAAGTTTGTTTTAAGTTTAATTTTGTTATTTTTTCGGACAAAATTGCCACTACATAAAGTAAAAAACCCGCCCTTGGACTCAAAGGAAGGATCCCTCATCACTGGATAAGTTGGATCTTCTTGGATATTGGATTGATGAACTGTACGGATTGTTTTATTCATCGCCTTTTGGATTAAGCATCAGCGGGAAAACGGCTTCCAGCCGGATCAACAAAGACTCAGCCTTCTCACATGAAACTGGTACGTGATACGACTGCTGTATTGGAAAACAGCCAAACGACTGGAGTTTGGAAGTCAGTGTTTCACAATCAAGTTTATGAAGTTTAAGAAGTTGGACGGCGCTGAATCGCCGCATGCAAACATTGCGCAGTACCATTACGCACCACTGTCGGAGACTTCATTCATTAAAGAAGAGGAAACCCCGACTGCAACGTCACTCATCAAGTCTTGTTTGTCCCTTTAACCTACCGATTTGTCTGATTGTGGATTTTGATTGCTGTGTAACAAGCAGTTTAGAAGAAAAGTGGAAATGTCCGATGTTACGGCCAATGATGCTGGAACGCCGTCAGCAAAAAGAAGCGTTAAACTCACTTCTAAAGGCTTGTGCTTCTATACGAAAACGTGTCAAGAAAAAAGGAATGCAAAATGCAAACAAGCTAAACGATGTGTGGAAAAGATCCGTGCGCTGATGGAGTCAAATGAAAATGTGATTTCAGTGAATTCTGAGCTTGCCAAGTTTATCCATTGTTATGAAGACGCCAATGAAATGCATGAAACTTTTATGAGTCTACCTTTGCCACAAGATGAAGCGACAAGACAAAGTACGCACTTTAAGGAAAAAATGATGAAGTTTTGTGATTACACTGAGAGGGTGAAAGCCTGGCTGTCTGAGAGAGGCTATCCATACGCGCAGCCAAATAAAGACACTCCAGATGACCAAAGCGTCGCAGATGAAATTAACCCCGAAGACAGTGCTTCTAATGTGTCCAGTGTAAAAGTGAGCTCTGTAAGGACACGCTCCCAGCTATCTCGGACCTCCTCTGCATCTTCTGCACGCATTCAAGCCAAGGCCGACAAAGCAGCTCTGATTGAACGTGTCGCCGCATTAAAAAGGAAACATTTAATAGAGGCTCAAGAGGAAAAATTGAGGAGAGAAAAGGAACAACTGGAACTCGAAACCGAGCTGGCTGTAACAAATGCAAAGCTTCATGTCTTGGAAATAAATTCATCGCAGTGTGGCTCAAAACGTTCTGATGGCATGAACTCTTATTTTGAAAGGAATAACTCCCAAAGAGCAAATGCATTAAATCCTGACGCTGACGCCTTTGTACCTGTCACAATGGAGGAAAAGGTTAATATTACTGCTGTGCCTGATGCAATGTCACAACCACAAGTTGTTCGGCCCAAACACATGGGTGGAATTCTGTTGAAGTCTGATGCTCCAGTTCAAGTAAAACAAGCTGTTATTGAAAATCAAGCAGGACTGGTGCACCCTCAATCCCACTCTGTGACTGAAAACTATCAGAATGACATTGTGAACATCATGCAAAGACAAAATGACATTGCTTCTCTGTTGGTCCAGCAAAATCTGAGCTCTGTCCTTCCAACAAGAAATATCCCTGTGTTCGATGGAGACCCACTTCAATATAGGTCTTTCATCAGAGCTTTTGAGAATGGAGTGGAGGAGAAGACAGATAATTGGAGTGACTGTTTGCACTTCCTTGAACAGTACACCAGGGGGCAGCCAAGAGACCTGGTGCACAGCTGTCAACATCTGCCTTCAGACCTGGGATACCACAGAGCCAAAAGTCTTCTAGCAGAGCACTTTGGAAATGAATACAAAATTGCTTCTGCATACATGGAAAAGATTCTCAACTGGACGCCTGTTAAAAGTGAGGATACTAAGGCATTACAATCATTCTCCCTGTTTCTTCGTGGATGCTCAAATCTAACAGAGCAAATGCTGCACATGAAAGAATTGGACTTACCTTCTAACATGAGGAGCATCATCTTGAAACTCCCCTACAAATTAAGGGAAAGATGGAGAACTGTTGCTTGTGATCTGCAAGAGCGAAATGGTCGGAGAGCATTGTTTAATGATGTGGTTGTTTTCATTGAAAAGCAAGTAAAAATTGCCTCAGATCCCCTTTTTGGCAACATTCAGGACCCACAACCCACCAACTACAAGGCATCCACCACAAGTCATTTAAAGCAAAGGAAAAAGGAAAGCAGTTTTGCTACTAATGTCACTGCAGTAGAGGAAGGAGCCATATCTCAGTATGGAGGAAATAAGATCAAGCCCTCTTCTACCCCAAGCTGTCTGTTTTGTTCACAAAGAAGTCACTTGTTGGATAAATGCTCTCAGTTCAAAATGAAGTTACATCGAGATAAGATCAATTTCATCAAGGAAAAAGGAGTTTGTTTTGGTTGCCTGAAAATAGGCCACATAAGCAAAGACTGCAGGAGTCGTTTGGATTGCAATGTGTGTCACCAAAAGCACCCGGGAGTCCTCCACATAGAGCGGCAGGATAGAGGCACATCCTCCGAACACTCCCAACCCACTGTGAGCTCTCCAAGTGTTTCCACTGTAACATCTCAAACTTGCGGCCATATTGGGGCCGGTTGTGAAGATGATTCCATCTTTCCAATTGTGGCAGTTAAAGTCAAGAACAAGAGGAGTAACAAAACTGTGCAGACATATGCCTTTTTGGATCCAGGGAGTTCAGGAACATTCTGTACCGAGAACCTGGCAAGAAAATTGAACCTGAGAGGTGAAAGGACAAGTATTCTGTTAAAAACAATGGGTCAAAAGAAGACTGTAACTGCTCATGTTCTGTCAGGTCTTGAAGTGTCTGGTGTGAATGCAGATGATTTCATTCAGTTACCTGATGTTTTGACTCAAAGAACCATGCCTGTCTCTTCACTCAACGTCCCACAACAAGAGGATCTTGTTCAGTGGTCTTATCTGAAGGATGTAAAGCTCCACAACATTGATTCAGGTGTCGATCTTCTCATTGGAACTGATGCCCCAAAAGTAATGGAGCCTTGGGAGCTGATAAATAGCCAGGATGAAGGACCTTATGCAGCAAGAACCAGGGTCGGTTGGGTCATTAATGGTCCACTTCGTGGCGGAAGCAGTAGGAGTAAGAGTGGCTGCCCTGCTGTAACAGCTAACCGAATCTCTGTTGAACACCTTCAAGAGATGCTGGTTAAACAGTATAACCAAGACTTTAACGAAAGATCATCAGAGGAGAAGATTGAAATGTCCAGAGAAGACATCAAGTTCATGAATGTTGTGAGTCGCTCAACAGAATTAATTGGAGACCATTACTGCATTGACTTACCTTTCAGACAGAGCAATCCCATCTTGCCAAACAACCGCTGTGTTGCAGAACAGCGCCTCCAGAGCTTGAAAAGGAAATTTGACAAGAATAGTCAATTTAAGGAGGAATATGTTTCATCTGTAAATGACATGTTAACTCAAGGATATGCTGAGATGGTGCCTGCTGACCAACTAAAAAAAAGTGTTGGAAAGGCCAGAGTTGCACCCCTCAAGCAGACTACAATCCCACGACTGGAACTCACAGCAGCAGTTCTGGCTGTTCGAGTGGATAAAGTGCTGCACAAGGAGTTGCAGCTTAAGCTGGAGAAGTCAGTTTTCTGGACGGACAGCACAACAGTCCTTAAATATGTCTCTAATGAAACGAAGCGATTTCACACTTTTGTTGCCAACAGAGTTTCTGTCATCAGAGAAGCAGTAGATATTGATCAGTGGAGATATGTGTGTTCCAAGGAGAATCCCGCAGATGAGGCCTCAAGAGGAATGAAAACTCAGGATTTTCTGAAAGGCAGAAGATGGATAAATGGACCTGAGTTTCTCTCCAAGACAAAGGAGGATTGGCCTGAAATGAATGTGGATCTTGATGTGATTTCTGTAGATGACCCAGAGATCAAAAGAGACTTCATGGTGAACACTATTGTCAAGGATGTGGAAAATCCCACCAGCCACCTTATCTGCTACTTTTCTTCTTGGACTAAGTTGAAAACATCTGTGGCTTGGTTTCTGAAGATCAGGGACGTTCTCATAATGTTGGCTCAGAGGAGAAAGGAGTTTCTTGCTTCTGCAGGCCTGAAAAAGGACCATCTGAAGATTCAAGTACATGAAGTGGAAAGAAGAGTTCAGAGCTTTAAAGTCGTGCTCAAAGGTCAAAGTCTGACTCCTGAAGATCTGGTTAAAGCAGAGCAGTCAATCATTCTGTATGTTCAAAAACACAAGTTCAAAGCTGAAATTGCCTCACTCAAAGGTAGCTTTAAAAACATTCCCAAAGACAGTCCATTGTACAAACTGGACCCAGTAATGGATGATGAAATCCTCAGAGTGGGTGGTCGACTGAGTAAAGCAGCACTGCCATCAGAATCCAAACATCCAGTCATTTTGACCAAAGACATGCATGTATCTACATTGATCTTACGTCATATCCACCATCAACTAGGACATGCAGGAAGAAATCATATGCTGTCCAGGTTACGGCAGAAGTACTGGATCATTAATGCAAACTCTGTTGCCAGGAAGGTCATATCGGACTGTGTTGTTTGCAGACGCAACAGAGGAAAGCTTGTCGAACAGAAGATGGCAGACTTGCCTGAAGAGAGAGTGCTGCCTGACAAAGCTCCTTTTACAAATGTTGGAGTTGACTATTTTGGCCCTATTGATGTTAAAAGAGGCAGAAGTCTTCTCAAGAGATACGGAGTTCTGTTCACATGTTTCACCAGCCGTGCTGTGCACTTAGAAGTGGCACATACACTGGATACAGACTCTTGTATAAATGCAGTTCGGAGGTTCATCTGTAGACGTGGTCCAGTCTCAGCTATCAGGTCTGACAATGGCACAAATTTCGTTGGAGCCAGCCGAGAGCTAAAAAGAAATCTGACTGTTTTGAATCATGACAAAATTCAAAGGGCTTTGGTCCAGGATGGCATACAATGGAACTTCAACACACCAGCAGCTTCTCATCACGGTGGTATCTGGGAGCGACTGATTCGTTCAGTTAAAAGTGTTCTCACATCAGTTGTGAAGCAGCAAACTCTGGATGATGAAGGGCTCCAGACTCTTTTCTGTGAGGTGGAGGCAATATTGAATGACCGACCCATCACAAAAGTGTCAGATGATGCAGGTGACCTTGAAGCCCTCACACCAAATCACATTTTAATGTTGAAGGGCAAGCCAATTATGCCACCAGGATTGTTTGACCACAATGATCTGTATGTCAGGAAAAGGTGGAAGCAAATACAATACATGGCTGAACTATTCTGGAAGAGGTGGATTTCAGAGTATCTGCCTATGATGCAAGAGAGACAAAAATGGACACGGCCAAGAAGAAGCCTCAGTCCTGGAGATATTGTCCTTGTTGCCGACGCCACAGCTCCAAGAGGATCGTGGGTGATGGGGAAAGTTTTGGATGTCAGACCAGATGCAAAGGGACTGGTACGCTCCGTGCGTCTTCAAACCAGGACCAGCATTCTGGAGAGGCCTGTGACAAAGCTCTGTCTGCTTCTGGAAGCAGCAGTCAACATCATGGACTGACTCTCTCTTTCTCTAACTCTACATTTCTCTCTTTCTCTCTGTCTAACCTTTTGTTGCAGATACATCAAGAATTTAGACAATTTATTCAAAGTTAATGCATGACAAGGAATATTTCTGATTATTAGTTCACGTTGCAGAAATAGCTCCTTTCGTTCTTCTTTTCTGAAGATAATTTTAATTGTGATATAATGCACAATTAGGGGCCGGAGTGTTGGAGCTATTTAGTTCTTTTTAGTATTTAGTTGTCTGTTTAGTTTATTATTAACAATGAGTATTATTTGATTATTCTAGACGTTTGTTTATTTTGATAATATTTTGTTTTGCTAGTTAATTGTTTAGTTTAATCATCATTATTGTTTAGCATATTTAGTTTACATATTATATTGTGGGTTTTATGGAATTTGGATTGGCACCGTGGACACCTGAGGTTATATAGGTAGGTAGGTAGGCAGAGGGCCGTCATGCACCTGGGTGGGCCTATGGTTTTTTACCAGCGCGAATATAGGCAGCAGGAGCCATGTTTCTTTGTTCTTTTGTTTGCTTGCTCGCAATGGACAAAATAAACCTTTGGATCTATCAATCATGCATGGACATCACCTTCTTTGCCTGCGTACACCACACGCTCATGGTGCATCAGTGGTATTTTGATTAAGTTTGTTTTAAGTTTAATTTTGTTATTTTTTCGGACAAAATTGCCACTACACAGACACTCATGTGCTCTAGTTTGAATCGGATAGCAAATTAAAGTACACCGATCTCAGAGAGGTGGAGATGACGTAGGAAGAGAAAGTCGTACAGGGCAGTTATTCAAAGTTTAAACAAATATATTCAAAGTTTAAACTTTAAATGTAGCCTGGGACTACATTCTCAGTGTGATACTGTTAAAGGGATATTTAACCCTTTTTATTACTCTTTTTTAAATTTTACTCACTGTGGACTTTTATTTCAATGCAATATATAAGTCCTGCAGTTTTATTGAATTAGCAAAATTATTGCTAGAAGTGTGAGCAACTAAAAATGTATTTTGTGCAGAATGACACAGTTATAATGACGTTGCAGAGATTCTGAGGGTGAAGATAGATTGCTGAGATGGATTTCCGGGTCACAAGCTGGAGGAGCGATGAGGCACAAAGTAAAGAAATGGGGACAGGCCAAAGACTGAGACATTATAACATATAATAGAAATATAACCATTGGATTATGCAAGTTGTAGATATAACTATTGTGATGGACATCCTGTGTTTGTAATGCATGACACTATAAAGAGTGGACTTTCATGGACACTTATCCATTTCTGTTTTTATTGAAAATATGGGAAACAATATATTTTCTGAAATGCAAAAGTAAAAAGGAGTTGCTACGGCAGGTCAGTATTTACATGAGGCCAATCTCCCAAATATACAGTTTCATAAATAACATTAAAGAAAATATACAACTTACTGTGAAAAATAAAGCTCCAGTGATACAGTATGTAAGTTTTAAAAGCAGCTACAGTGAACGTGGAAGCAAAATACTGCTGTGACCACACGCAATAAAGTCAATAAATGTTTAGGAAAGCCTCTTTGGTGTGCAGTCGGTCAGACACTTTAGCTCCTTTTTTGTTTCCCCTGAAACTCCAGCTGGCAGTTTACATGGTTACATGATACCAGTGCTCTAGTGGTTATAGCAAGAATCACCAACAGTGGGATAAAATAATAAAGTAGAAACTAATCTTCGATTAATACGGGGAATATATACACATTTTTACAAAAACTTGTATTGTACCGAAAAGTATCCAATGTACAAATATTGCAATATACCTTTTTAAAGACAACATGTTTTCCCCTCTTGGCCTCCACCACTGACCAATAATATCCCTTTA